>NC_073355.2:52900000-53200000 GCF_027580225.2 Misgurnus anguillicaudatus
TAAGAGCACAGTCAATATTCGGGCGATGGCGCCCTCTGGGCATTGGATGAATGAGTGGCGGGTGTTACAGTAACGTAAGTCCTGATAACGTTCTTGTTGATTTCAAGTAATTTTTTCCATCATCCTGATATTTTAACTTCCATTTGGTTCTCTAACTAGACCCCTACGCCTCATTTACCCACTAACCTCTAATTAAAATTGATTCAGTATATGTTATCATGTATTTCTAATGGCTGCATCTAGTTGTTATGCTAAGATAAATTAACGCCTTATTTGTAAACTTAATAATCTACTTTTTGATTGTAGTACTGTACATAATTTATTTATTCTGTATTTTTATTCTGACAAAACTTTATTAAATTCCTTATTTAGCTTAATCTCATCCCTTTATCTAATTTGGTATCCATTTGGTTGATCAACAGAATCTACATATAATTTATGATTAATTGTTTTGTTCATCCCTTTATAAGGACTCTAAATACCCTTCTTTTGTAGTGATTTCCTGTCTCCATCATATTTAAGTACCTTTTCTGATTACGAGGTCAAACATTTTCTTTTTCTACAAATCCAAAATAATTCTCCAATCGATATTATTTGATCTTCAAATATCTTCAATTTATATGTTTCTCTGATTTGATTATATTATTCTTCTAATAGCATTTCTTTTCTCACTTTTACACCTTAAGTTATACTTTTTGATGTCTTCATAATAGATCTAGAGGTTTTTTAGTTGATTCATTCAAAATTCTTGTTATAAAGCATTTCCTATTTAATTTTCTTAAGTCTATAATTCCATAAGGCTTATATTTTCTTGACTGTAATCTTACTGTACCATTCAGAATTTTTACTGTACCATTCTGAAATATCTATCCTTCCTTTTATTATTTTTAGTGTTTTGTTATTTACTACCATTGACACAAATTTCCAAATTGTGGCCTACCAGATGTATTTTTAAACTCAGAATTTCCCAAAAAATATTATCCAGATAAGTTGACCTTAACTTTTTCTCTTATCCATAAAAATTCTTGTTTAATTATCACCTTTATCATATTTATGTGGAATTGAAATTGTTATTACCTTATTAAAAGCTGGTTTAGGGAGGACTTCCGGTGGCTGGGCACGAGCGATGCACGCCTAGAACAGAGCTCCGTCTCAAATGTCCGAAATTTCGAGATAATATCCGTGCTTTCAGAATTTAATATAGATTATTTTGTACTTAAGTATCCCTAGAAATGTCTGGTTCAAAATCCGCGAAGAACAAACCCCCGCAAGATGAAACAACAACGAAAAAGAAATGCAAAGACGGGCCTAATGAAGATTCGCCGAATTCAGCCATTTTAATGGCTTTGCAAGAGCAAGAGGAGAGGTTTGCAAAAAAGGTTAAATTAGCAGTAAGGGAGGTAATGGAGGAGGTACTCTCTGGAGAAATCCAAACCTTGAAGAACATGATTGAATCCTCTAATTCAACAGTTAATGAACTACGACATGATATCACTCGTCAAGCCGAACTCTCGAAATCGCTAGAAGGGCGGATGGATTCTGTAAATGCAAACATGCGTGCAGTTAAACAGGAGGTCAATACGCACCAGCAGGAAATAATGAATCTCCGCGATAAACTGGTCGAAATGGAAGATCGATCCAGAAGATGTAATGTCCGACTCGTGGGTCTACCTGAGGCAGCGGAAGGCGAGAATGCCGTTCAATTTCTCCAGGAGCATTTACCGAAGTGGATCCCCTCCCTTCAAGGCGGTGGAAAGGTAGAAATCCAGCGGGCTCATCGTATTTATGCCAACCGTGAAAAGACAAATCGCCCCCGAACGCTCATCTTTCGACTCCTTAGATATCAGGACAGGGAGCGAATTCTCAACGGAGCCAGAGCACCCCAGCCGGAAATAATCCATGGAGCCTCCAAACTTCTGTTTTTTCCAGACTTTAGCAACGAAACGGCTTTAAAGAGAAGGTCTTTTGACAGCGTGAGAAGGCAGTTCGCAGACAAAGGATTGCGTCCATTCCTGATATATCCAGCAATTCTGAAAGTGAAGCTCAACGGAACGCTACATCACTTCAAGAATGCCGAGGATGCCGCAAAGTTTCTGGTGGCAATGGAAAATCCCCCGTTCTTAAGGGCTGGTACACCGAGTACTTCGTTTCCAAGTGCATTTGATGACCAGGAAAACCCGTCAGCTGCTACTTCAGAATCCAGTTAATTGACAATTGGGCACAGTTTAAACTGATATGATGGGTTGCACAGTATCATTTCTGATATTCGTTGGGACTCAGACGGGAGACGTGTTGCTTTCGATAGCCACAGGCAGTAAAACTTTGATTTTTGTTTAATTTTTTCCACCCAAAGGGAGAGAATTTTACGTCTTGTCTCTTGCGGATGGATGTTAATGTTCTATTTTGTTTTGTTTATATGTTCTGTTGCCAAAGCCTCGCTATGTTCTGTAACTTTATGGGTAAAGTATATCTTTTCAGTATTTTTGTCATCATATCTAAAACTTTGTTGAGACCCACTTATATTCTAAACATAAGGTTAAAACACCCTCTATGAATATACCTGTTAATGTAATGTCGTGGAATGTCCGCGGCCTAAATTCGCCGATTAAACGTACAAAGTGCTTAGAATTTCTTAAACGTAAAAATGTCTCGATCGCTTTGATACAAGAAACACACTTAAAAACTAACGATATTCACAGATTTCAGAATAGATTCTATAAATGTGTAGTTCATTCTTCTGCTACAAATAAGTCTAAAGGTGTTGCTATTCTGTTCGATAGGAAATTAGGAGTAACTGTAGATAATTGTGGAAAAGATAATGCTGGGCGGTTAGCATATGTTGCTGTAACAGTTCATAATGTTAAAATTTGTTTTGCATCAATATATTGCCCAAATATACCTGATCCCGAATTTTTAAGTGCAACCTCAGCCACGCTCTTAGACATGCCTGAATACTTAATGGTAGTTGGCGGTGACTTCAATCAAGTATGTAATAAAACTTTAGATAGATCAGCAAATATCTGTTCTAATTTGGATGCACCTTATGGGATCAATACATTTATTGCTGAACTAAACATTATTGACGCCTGGCGTCTACGACATCCCCAAGTGAGAAATTACACATTTTTTTCTTGTAGACATAAGACATTTTCCAGAATTGACTACATTTTTATTTCACCTCAGTTAAATTATTCAGTAACAGTTGCAGACATTCTTCCCATCATCATTTCAGATCATTCTCCTGTGATATATACTTTTGAACTTGTAAGGAATCCGGGCAAACATACACATAGATGGCGTTTTAATACAAAGCTTTTGCAGAACTCAGAGTTCCTAAAGCAATTGAAAGCCAATCTCAAAATGTTCCTAGAAATTAATTTAGAGTCAGCATCATCACCACAAATACTTTGGGAAACAACCAAATGCTTTATTAGAGGGGAAGCTATCTCATTTGCCTCTCATATGAAGGCATCCAGAAATTATAGAATTACACAGTTAGAGAATAAAATTCGACTATTAGAACAGGATCAAAAGCGTCAGTTTTCTGACCAAAAACAGACCTCTCTTCTAGCTTTAAAATTTGAATTGAATAATCTATTAAAATCCAAGGCAGAATTCGCAATCCACCGCACAAGAGCGACGTATTATAGTCAAAGCGAAAGTTCAAGCAGACTTCTAGCTGCCAAAATAAAGCAAAATGAATCATTTTCTATTATTAATGCAATCGAAACTCCATTAGGATCGGTTACCTACGATGCAGAGGAAATTAATGCTACATTCAGACATTTCTATTCTAATCTTTATGAAGCCGAGACATCTTTTGATCCAAATGCCCTTAAGTCATATCTTTCAAAGCTCAATTTACCCTCCTTATCCAGAGATGAAGCAGAACTCCTTGATGCTCCACCTACTATTACAGAATTAAAAGATGCTCTGTCCTCAATGAAAAGAGGTAAATCTCCGGGACTAGATGGGTTTCCCCCAGAGTTGTTCCTGGAACTATGGGATAGCATTGGACCACTACTTTTAAATTCAATCAACTATGCTTTTAACACTGGTTCATTTCATCGTGATCAAAACACATCACTTATTTCTGTGTTGCTTAAGAAAGGCAAGTCTCCTCTGAATTGTGGTAGCTATAGGCCAATATCTTTGATTACAACAGAGTTAAAGATTTTTGCTAAACTTTTAGTTAAAAGGCTTGAAGCATCTGTAAGCAAACTAATACATTTTGATCAGTCTGGATTCTTAAGGGGAAGACTTGCATCTGATAATGTTAGACGTCTTTTGCATATCATCCATGCAGTTGAAAAGGATACTTTACCAGCAGCCGTTTTCACTTTAGATGCGCAAAAGGCCTTTGATCGGGTGAGCTGGGAATATCTCTGGATAGTTTTGGAAGAATTTGGCTTCGGGAAAGCCTTCATATCTATGGTCAAAACGCTTTATACCAATCCTTATGCAGTTGTATTAACGGGTAACATTCTATCAAAGTCATTTCCTCTGCATCGTGGTACTCGCCAGGGCTGCCCTCTTTCCCCCTTACTTTTTGCACTGTCGGTTGAACCGTTAGCACAGTCAATTCGATTGGATTCTCTAATAGCCCCTATAGTCATAAAAGGAACACAACATAAAATTTCTCTCTATGCTGATGATATATTATTATATTTTACTAATATACATATCTCCATAACCCAAATAATAAAAACATTTACCAAATTTAGAAAATTTTCAGGTTATAAAATAAACTGGGACAAATCCCTTCTTGTACCCTTGAATGTCGCAGCTAAGTGTCTCACATTACCAAATATTCCGCATATTCAATGGCATGTCACAGCGTTTACTTATTTAGGTTTAAAAATAACAGATTTTTCTAATATATCACGTATAAACTATGACAAACTTAAACTTGAAATCTTTGCAGATATGCAGAGATGGTCTAATCTCAAAATGTCACTGCAAGGTAGAATTTCAATAGTAAAAATGAGGTTGAACTTTCTTTTTTCAATGATACCTCTACCTCCACCTGTAAATTATTTTGAGGAACTGCAATCTCGGATTTCTGATTTTATTTGGGATGGTAAAAAACCCCGTTTTCGTCTAAGTACTCTTCAACGAATGAAACTATCTGGTGGTCTAGCACTCCCTAACCTCAAATTGTATTATTGGTCCTTTCAAGTGAAATCATTCACAACTTGGTGTGACACAGACTCTGTACTTCCCTGGCGAAATATAGAACAAGAAATTGTAAAACCTCATAGAATTGAAGATCTGCTATTTGCTGGACTTAAACCTAAATCAGCACACAAGGTTTTTGGCCCAATTATAGGCAACTGCCTGCAGGTTTGGTCAACGGTTCAGAATCATATGGGTTGCACTACTAAACTTTGTGATCGCTCCCCCATATGGTATAACTACAATCTATTGCAAAACTCTGGCCCATATTTTAATGCGAGCTGGGCGTCAAATGGAGTTTACATTCTGAAGGATTTGTATGGACAAAATGGCTTAAAATCATTTCAGGACCTCAAAGTAGATTATTCTCTTCCTGGATCCTCCTGGTTTCTGTACCTGCAACTGAGATCAGCCATAAAAGCTCATGGAGTTCCCTGGGATTCGCCATTTTCTGTGCACCCTTTGAGTCCATGGATTAATTCTGGAACATCATGCACTGGACTGGTGTCTAGAATATATACACAACTAATCTCAAAATGTGATAAACCTCCGGGAGTGACTGAATCATGGAATCATGATCTTAAGGAGAGAGATATAGAACTGGACTGGGGGAATGTATGGAATAATGTGAGTTTTTCATCAAAGAATCCTGCACACCAGTTGATTCACTTCAAGTTTATTCAGAAGTTCTACTTTTCCCCATATAGACGTTTTAAAATGAAGCTTACGGATACCCCAAATTGTACAAAATGTAATCTGAATACGATTGGTACTTACTTACACATTTTCTGGGACTGCCCAGATGTCTCTAATCTTTGGTCTAAGGTTGCAATATTTCTTGAGGATATTTTGGGCTTCCCAGTCCCTAAATGTTTAACTTTATTTTTATTTAATGATGATTCTTCTTTTAATATCTGCACGAATTTAGCTTCTAAGAAAGTAATATTTGCTGGTTTAACTGCTGCAAAAAAAACTATCATTCATTCCTGGTTTTCTCCTGGACCACCCTCCATAAAAGAATGGTATAACTATTTTAGAGACATTGTTATTATAGAGAGATCACTGGCTGTCATCCACAAAGCACGATGTACAACTCTCGATGTTTGGGACAAGGTTATTGTTGCGCTTCTGAAACCACCTGTTTTTCCCTGAATTTAGCACATAATTAAGTTGGGTCTTAAAGATCCTTATTTCATTTATATTTATCTTATTTACCTATTTACTAATTTATTTAGTTTCAAGGCTTTGGCAAATGTATATAGTTTTTTTTTTTATGTCCTTGATGAAGAAGATTTTTTAATTCAGAACTATATCTTTGGTGAACATGGTACTCAGATTCAAATGTGTTTTGCAAGTATGTATGTCTCAAGCTTGTAAGCTGAAGACTAGCAGTCGTAAAGACTGCAATGTATGCAGGGTTTAAAATATGGTAACTGAGAGCAGAGCTAAAAATGCATAGGCTGACATTTGGAAGGAATGAAGTTACCACACCTGTCAAACATAAAAACATGCTAAAAACAACTACATGGGAGGGGTTTCAACTTTTAGAGAACTGTATATTAGGTTGCATTCTGAAAAAGACCCTTTAGTTGCTTGGCCACCAACTCGGCCTTATTGTTGTATGCAATAAAGTCATCTTTTGGCAATGGAACCCTCTGCTGAAAATTATTTTTCATAATCACTACAAAAATCCACAACATTTGGCGCCCGAACAGGGACTGGAAAGGAGCATGGAGGTGGATGACCGCTGTGGGCTAAGTTTGGATGAGCAGCATACACAGGACCAGGTGAGCAGTTTTTGCTTATTTACTGGTGTACTGTTGTGTTGCTCATCTGGGGTGGCTCATGGTGAAAAGACTTTCACAATGCTCTTCCAATATAAGAACTAAGATTAATATAAGATAAAAGGGGTTCCATTTCCAAGGATTTTGATGCATGGTGTGATATTTTTATGATGAAGAAGGGATTAAACAGCCTGAGCTCGGGTGTAATCTGTGGTTTTGCTAAGTAAGCCTTGTTTTAGCATTAACCTGGAACAGATTGTTAAATTGCTAAGGGGCAATAAAAAGTTAAATTGCTGAGGGGCAATGAAATATATAATCTGTGTTTATTTTTAAACATATAAAAGGCCTTTGACGAAGGGCCTTTGACGAATAAAATAGACTGTAACAGATTATAAAAAATGCTTATTGCAAGAGGGCTATTGATTAGATGTAATAAGCTGATACACTGTAAATAAATAATTTGTATAAAGAAAAAGTAACTTGGTTTTGAAAGCAAATCCATGTTTCAATTTGTTATGTTAAGTATTTAAGCAGATGTTGATTTGACATCAATACTGCATTTTATTTACAGTGTATGAAAAAAATAAGATAAAATTAAATAATCTGTGTTTATTCTGTAAGAGGGCCTTGACGGATACAGGTAGACTGGAACAGACTATTAAAAATGCTTATGGAAAAAAGGGATAAAATTAAATAATCTGTGTTTATTCTGTAAGAGGGCCTTGACGGATACAGGTAGACTGGAACAGACTATTAAAAATGCTTATGGAATAAGTGGATACACTGTAAAATAATGATAGCAAAAGGAAAAGTACTTTGGTTTTTCAAGCCATTAATGTGTTACTTTGTTAGGTTAGGGTAACAAAAAAATTTATATGTTGATTTAACATAAATGCTGCATATTTTACAGTGTATGGATAAAAAATAAATAAACAGAGCATGAAACAAAAGTGTTATAAAGTGGATAGGGGTCTGCAAGGGCAGAATTAATTTTTATGAAAACAGCTCTTTATATATATATTTATATAATAGAGGTCTGAACGAATAAAATATTATTCTGTGGATACCACCCTAATGCATGATAAAAAGTTTGACGTGTAAGTAAAAGTGGAAAGGATCCTCAACAGTGAAAAACAAGTGGTGTCATGTTTAAAGTGTGAATGACTGGGTGTATGTTATAAATAGAGTGAGTGCAGGCCTGACTGAGTGCTGTGGATGAAAGAGCTAGCAGTGAAGTGAAATACCGGTTACAGTAATATAAGTAAAAGAATAATAATAATAATAATAATAATAATAATAATAATATATTATTTATATAATAAAGTAATAAAAGATTATAGGTAAAACTATAGGTAAATGGTATATAAAGGTTGAAATGAGGTTTTTACATCTATATTGTATATCTTAATCCAATGAAAAAATATTTGTGTTTAAGACTATTGTAAAGGGAAAAAATAGTATTACCTGACAAATAAAACAAATTGAATTGAAGGGAGAAACATTAATTAAGAAGGAACTGCTTGACAAACATTTGCAGTGGAGAACAAGTAATATTGGAGAGAAAATGGTAAGCTTGACGTTTACTTAGCTTGAAAGTTAACTGGAATAAAAGTGTTTTTATTTGTTAATTTTTTAATGTTAAAAAGTTAAAAAATGGCTAAATATGATAGAGAAGATTGAATGGAGAAGTAACAGGTGTAGAGTAAAGTCATAGTTGTTATTCTTGTGGAAATATCTATTGGGCAGAGATCTGATAAAGAATGTGTTGAAGAAATTGTCATGAAGGGAACATTTGATGTTGCAATGTGTAAAGAAATGGATATTGTAAATAAACCTATATTAAATCAAAAGAAAGAAAAGAAGTATGGATTTAAAGAAGAAAAGCATTGGCATTATTCATGAATAAAGGGGAACATATATAGATTAGAAAAATGTTAAAGGAAGTTGATAATGGAACAAAAAGAAAGTGTGTTAAATGTTAATCTATATTTATCATGCATACTGTAGAAGGTTGATTTCCAGTACTCAAGGGCACTGTGGAAATTATAGGTAAACTGTAAATGAAATGATCAGTAGTTATAGAATAGGAAAATTAAACAGGTTTGGGAGTAAAGCTTAAAAATGAGGAAAGATACTAAATTAAAGAAATTTAAATTATTATCAGGAAGAATATGAGAGTAAAGAGTGTAGAGTAAAAAGACAAAAGGCATTGTTTACACACAGAGGTGAAAAAAGATGAGGCAAAAAGAGATAAATGAAAAATAAGAAATAAAAATAGGAAAAACATTAGAAAGAATTAATGAAGTAAAATTAGAAGAGAGTAGAGAGGGAGAGTAAAGAGGAGGTGTCATCTGATGGAGTAATGTGGATATGGGGAAAAAAAGATAAATGATGGCTTAGGCTACTGGCCTTACAATTTTTAAGTTTAATAAAGGTATTAAGGACCTTGTGAGGCTGATCACTTACCCTCAGGCATTCATGGGACTGGGAAAAGGACTAAGTTGTGGCAATGGAGAAATGAAAGAAACCTTTGACTTGTGGACTAACGTTACATGAAGAGGGACTATTTTTGAACATATCATAGCAGTGTGGCAGCCACTGCTTGGACTCTAAAAGCACAAAGAGAAAACTGGGAGACACAGAGAATCCAGTTTTGTTCAGAGACAATAAAAAAGAGACTGGAAATCCAGAAGGAGACCCAGGAATGACCACACTGTTTTGAAATGCAAAGTGAATAACAGTGATGACTCTTGTGTTCAGCTACTTTCAGCAATTCCTCCAAAAAGCCAGAATCCTGTACCCATCATAAATGACTTTGCAGCATCACCATCCCAGAAAGAAAACAACTTGAACTGGGAGAGACAAAGAAAACATGCTGAGGACAACAAAAAGCCTGGCCACGCCAAGAGAGACTTTCGCTATGTCCATGTACCAGCTCTGTGAGTGAAGGGGGGAGGGTGACAGCAGCCTTTCAAAGTACAGTTCAAGGTTCAGAAGATTTGTTAAGAATATGTTTCTCTGGACAAGTATTGGTAATTCAATGTATGGATACAAACAATAAACAAAAATGTGACCATATCTATTCTCATATCAAAATCACACTCCTGTTTACTGTTTACTTGTTAAACAAAATATGCATAATTTGGGTTAAGCCATTGGAATTTGTGTTTTCCAGAAGGGTATAGGGAATATAGATATAAAGTAAGTAAGACATGATATTAAAGTGATATTAACTGAATCAAAGCAAATGTATAATAAGTAGTGATGTACAACAAACAATAAATAAATTGGAAAATGTATTGAAGCACACATTTCTAATGCAAAGTTATCAAAGTGGGAATTTCATTGTATTATAATATGATCATGAGAAAGATATTCAACTTAAAAAGTGGCAAAATAAATTATATGACAAGAAATTGATATAACCTCAGAGGAAGGTAAACAAGAATTAGTAAATAGTATGGTTGAAAATCAGTTAATAGAATAATGACTTAATGTAACCGACTTATTTCCACAGGTCTCTTGTATACTGGAAAAGATTGTGAAGAAAAGGATTTATGGGATATGATGGAAAAAAAACTATGCAAAGCCAGTGGGATATATCTACTATGTTTAAGAATCACATTAGAATTATATGTTAAAGTAAAATAATTGGTCAGGAAATAGTTTTCATAAAAAGAATAAATGCAGATGATAAAAACATGCAAGATTAAGAAGTGTAAAAGATGAAGAGAACTAAGTACTAATTGAAGTATACAATTAATGACATTGTAAGACTAAACAGTTGATATCCAGATCCACATTGCTAACAAATGTTTTCCCAGATGACAAATACTGTAATTGATATTTGCTTTATATATTTGAGTTTTCAAACAGAAGAAATATTTGTTTGTTTTTTGGGTAACTAAACAATATCCAATTCGGTATGGGAACAAAGAGGCTTTCAAAAGAATGAGGGTATACATAATCAATGTACTGAATAAGTGGGGTTTAATTTCTGCATTGAACATTATCAAAGTAAATGGCAATCATAAAATATTAAACTTATATAAAAATGAATGATATTTTATCACAGGGAACAACACAGCAGATTGGGAAGCTAAAGAAGCCTCAGAAAGCCATACAGAGGTTTTGCTTATATAGTGTTAATATAAAAGCCTTAATTAGAATATAGGAAGAGAAGAAGAACAAGCAGGATGTTATGAACATTTTGTGGTACCCAAAGGGGGACAAAGAAAGACTTTCAAGACATCTAACGTACACATTGGGGATAAATCATTCTATAATACAGTAAAATGTTACCTTTCCAGATGGGTGGGTTTAATTTCAAAATAAAAACAGAGATATAAAATAACAAATTAAAATTAAAGAGTAAAAAGAGGAAAAATGGGTATTATTCTCCATATTTGAGAAATTGTCTTAATATTTAAGTGCAATACTGGTTAAATTTCTGTTCAACAGGTAAAGCTAGTGCCAAAAAATAAGGATAAAAATGATAGAAGAAGTAATCCCTAAATTTGAAACACTATTAGGAATTATGTTAGATAATGGATCAGCATTCATTAAAAACTATAAAGCAAATACTGCAACAGTAATGAATAAAGGAAAAACTAAAATTACCATAGTGTTTACCATCTTTAATCATAAAGAGTAAACCATCCCTTCAAGGTTAAACTCAGCAAAACATGGGAAAGCATGAAACTGAACTGACTGGATGCTTTGTCTCTTGCAATAACGAGTGAAAGACTTCAACTAACACTGCATGGAATGCTTATTGGTCGACCAATGCCAATACCAATGCCAATACCAATGCCAATACCAATGCCAATACCAATGTCTGCGCTATACTATATGTGATAACAAAAATTCATCCCCAAAAAAAGGACAGCTTCTGGAACGACTGCAGATGGAGCTTTTGGAACCATTACAAATAAAGATGAGATCTTATGTGATAAAACTAACTGTATGCATAAGCTATTTGTGTGCAGGAAAAAGAAAAGGAGCCTGATGAGGAGATGGAGATAAAATGCCATATTATGCCATGGGATCTAGTGTATCTGAGGGTCTTCAGGAGAGAGTGACATAAAACAAGGACCAGGGAGAGCAGCCCTAACAGCAGGCCAGGGGGAAGGAGCACATCTGATGTCATCTGAGCCATTGCACAGCATTCCTAATATACCAGTCGGAGAGGAGGACAACAAAAACACGATACTGAAGAAGAGAGCTGAGGAGAAAAGGACAACCAAAAAACACGATACAGAAGGAGGGCTGAGGAGCAGAGGAGAACTTAAACACAAAAATGAAGAGGAGAGCTGAGGAAAAGAAAATAATAAAAGACATGATATAGAAGACAACAACAGAAAAATGACAAGCAATTCAAGTCTACAAACAGATAAAGAACTAAGCAATGACCACTCAGGGCATATCAAGCAACAACAACAAAGTTAAGAAAAAGATGTAAAGGAGGAGAGACTTTCAGGAGCAACAAGCAATGAGTGCAAAGCAGTGGAGTTCACAAGCAATACATCTGGACAAAGTTGCTGGTAATGTGTAAAGGACACACAAGGAAAACTTCAAGGAATTAGTCATGGAAATTGAAAAATAAAGCTAATAACCAGTTTGACAATTATCAGCAACATATGGTAAATTCACACAGCTGCAGTCAATAATCAAACTTCTCTTCAATTAACTTTTCACCTATCAGCAAGGATCAGTCACACTTCAGCGAGGACCAGTAACACCAGTGAGAAGTTATTCTACAATAATCTCAGGAGGAACAAAATCTAGATTGAATACTAAAAAAAAACCAAAACAACAAGTAGACAAGGACATCAAAAGAAGAAAAGGACGTCAACGGAAGGAAAAAATATATTTTGGACATTTTCTGGGAAACAACTAAAAACATAATGAATAGTACAAATGGGTAATTTTCAAAGCTAAGAGAAAGTGGTATGAACAATTGCTTATTATGCTCTGAATTATGAGAGGTAATAATAATCAAAAGTCAACATGATATTATAGGGGTGTTCAATTTAACAAAGTGACAAATTCTGGTTTAAATATCCATTTTATAGGGCAAATTTTTGGTAAATAGTCTCAATTTTGGAAAGTTAATAAAAGCATTAAAATAGAAAAAAGGCAGAATAGGAAAAAAAAAAAAAAAAAAAAAAATAATAAAGATTATGAATGCTACAGTAAACCTGATGGAACTAAAGATGAGGGATATTTAAAGGGAATATTCTAAAACATAGAACTTGAACAAATAAAATATAAAATTCCAAAAGCTATTATAAAATCCTTAATAATTTTGGCTTTAGGTATGGAAAGGGTGGACAATGCTAGTATACAGTAAAAAGAATGTGGGAATCAGATCATAGCACTGGACATATGAAGATTGCAAACAGTAATGTTAGCAGAATTTTTTTGGTTTAATTTTGATTTGATGGGAAATGATAACTTATGGTGGTTTTGCAATTAGAGAAGAAATATATATGTACAAGACTGAGGTTAATTTAAGAAATCATCATGATTATATTGAAGTATATTGAACAAAATACAGAGAAAACAAATGATAAAACTAAAATAGTTTATCCCTAAATTCCTATTTATATGTTACAATTTAAGCAAGATATGAGATAAAATCATGGTTAGAATAAATATTGATTTAATCTAGAATTAATAAGTTATATCTACTATAATCAACAAAGGTTTATTAGTTTTAACTAATGATGTTTTAACAATCTTAGAAAAACAATGAGATACTACAAAGGGGTATAGTTTTACTGTATGGAGATTAATGTTATGCTAACAATACAACATCAAAATAGGTATTCATTGAAGCTATTAATAAGCTTAAGAGTTTAGGATAGAAACTGCAACTAATACAGGAAGAAAGAATCTTAATGTGGAATTGGTGTGATTTAAAATTAGGGAAATTGGGTGATTGGTTTGTCAAATTATCAAAGATATATTTTGGTATGTCAAATGATTTATAGGTTAAATGATCCAAATGATTAAAGGTATAGGTTAAATGATGAATATTATCAAAGGTAAAGGATGCAAATTATCAGAGGTTAAAGCTAGGGTAGGTAATGTTTGAGAGCTAGCAAAATTTGAAAATGGCAGCTCTTCTAAGCTCCACCCCCTCTCCGTTAGCACTCCGTCCAAAGCTACGCCCCCACAAACATGAACGCGCATCCACAGTCGGAGTCAGCTGCAGGTCACAGGAAAACCGAGTATTTCAACACATTATAGGCATCAACCAAACGACTTCATGTCTCATTCACCTGTAAGTAAACTATATTTTTATTACAATGAATGCCAAAAAATGCTATTGTTAGTAATGTTACTTGCAGCGTTCAAAGCAAACGTTACACGTTTGTTGTTGTATGAACTCTGAAATGTAGCTACGTGTCTTTGGATAAAAGCGTCTGCTAAATCAAAATTTAAAAGTTTTTTTTTGTTACTATCACTGGCAAACGTGAATTTTCTATTTTTATATATCTTCGTTATTTTGGTTGTTAGAGTTTCCACGACGAGAGCATTTGATCTGATCCTACATACAGTCCGCATCCGAGCACGTCTTCAGGTCAAAGGGGACAGACCCGAGGTCGTGCTCGAGGAAGAGGAGGTGCACGGGGTAGAAGCCGAGGAAGTCGAGGTAGAGGACGCGGAGCAAGTCAGACTGCAACCGGAGAACACCTGAGACATGACGATATTCTGCAAGTCGATAATCTGCAAGCTCAACGAATTTCAGATGAGCAGGTAGCCAATCTATAATATCATTTTTGTTATTAGTTGATATTTTTTCGACCTCAACATCAGCAAAAAACAATAGTATAAGATCAAATAAGATAAACATTTATTGTCCCACAATAGTGAAATTATCAGTGCTGCAGCAGCCCAGTAGATTTTTTAAAACGAGTAAAGAATTTTAATAACAATATAATATCAACAATATATACAATATAAACAATACATATCAAATTGAGTCCTTGGCACTGTCTGCCAATAAATAATTACCTGGCATTTACTGTGGACACAACATTTCTCTTAGAGGACAGAAAAAAAAGAGTTCTAAAAATAAAGTTGAATCTTTTTGACTGTTGAACTATTGTTTTACAGGCCAGAATTCATACACTGAGCTTGGAAGAATCCCATCAGTTGCTGCAGATCTGCCTGACAAGGGACCCAAGCCTCATCTTTGATCTCCTTCATATGTCAACATCAGGAGATGCTCCTCCACCAGGCCCTCCAGCTCCGTGTCAACCCACTCGGTGTGTGTGCCGAAACTGCAGAGAGATGCCCTCAGATGTAGAAAGAAAGTGCTGTGGGCAACAAGACGACTCCTGTATTTCCATGCTGCCCCACATGGAATTGTACATTTTGCAGGAGGGGGTGTTGCGACTTGCCAGAAGGATCTGGAATGATGTCCGGGCTGTGGAGGATCTTCCAGACCCAGGGGAGAGCAATAAACAATTCCGCTACGCTGCATACCGGCAATATGTTGTGTGGCAATATGGGGCACTGGGAGCTGGGCACAGAGTAGTAATTCCTAGTTGCTGTGTTTTGGAAAATTAGAGACCGCTACCCAGATACACATGGACAGTATACAGGTTTCATCCCAAGTAGGGTGTAGGCACAGTACAATAAATAGTATTTATTTTTGTGCCCTGCTTTTTTATTTATTTTGTACTGGTTTATATATTGTTCTGTAAAATTTGCACTAATGTATACAGTATGTACAGTCATATTATTATTTAAATTTTGTCATGTTTTAATAAATATTTTGAGTTGATAAATGCCTTTCCTTTATCATTTTAGCATAAACAAGCTATTACTTTTCTTACCTCCTTACATGCTAAATGAATAATGACAATGAATGTGGTATAACACTTTTTGTTTTATTAAAAAAACAACACCAACAACAACAAGAGAGACCTAAGAGGAATACTTTTTTAAACAACTATCTGTCCTTTTGTTGCTTTTGATTGTCATAAACAATCTGTATTTACATATAATAAATTTGAAAAATATATATGTTAGAAAATGAGTGTCCATGGATGGCTGACAGGTCAGGCTTTGCATGATGCGTTGTCTTCTGTGGTGATCTACTCCTTTGGCAGTGATTTACCTTTAGGAAGAATATCACAATTACACATCTGACAATAATTACTGTATCTCAAAGACACACAATGAATGACAACACATTTTTTTTCCCATTTCACACAGTGACAAACATTTATGTGATTCTTTGAATTAGTTTATCCGTAGCTTTGTTTAGAAAACTATTTTAGATCATAAGTTATGATACACTTGCGACTATGGCTGTGCAATATTATCATAATGTCATGTCCTAAAAGTCAGATAAGCAGTAACGTTACCTACGACCTGTAACTCAACTGACTTACACCGACAGAGAAGCTAATGTTAGCATTGGGCTAATACTAGCTACAAAAATAGCTACGTTGCCTAACGTAACATTTATCATGGAAATAACAAATCCCCCCGAAGCAAAACAAATTATTACCTGTTTAGCAGAAAGACCGCAACCTCGGCATCGCTTTTCAGGCCCTTCAGCTCCCTCAGTTGTCTCCACCATTCAAATGCTCCACCGATGTTTACGCGAGTTTGTCCTCTGGCTTTATCCAGTACCTGTTTAGTTGCAGCCTTTTCTGCCTCAGATTTTCTTTTTCTAGGTTTTTTTATTAGGGCGAGCAGTTACCAGCAAAGCTGGCAGTGGTAGTTTTGGCTGCTTTTTATCTTCCATTGTGCCGGTGCCGCAAACTCCTGCTTACTCGGTGTAGTGACACTGAATATTTCAGGGAACGGTGACGTGATTAGTGCACGCAGGGCAGCGCGCGCAGTGGGGCTCGGCCACGAGACATGAAGGCATCTGATTGGTTCTTTACATTCGCACCGCATGGCAGTGATTGGTCGGAGTTTGTACTGTCCTGCAGCTGCTACAGAGGTCTGATTGTTTTCATTCCTTTTTCTGAACACATAATGTATTGACTACTCTCAGGATGGAAGGACCATTTCACCTAGTATTAAAAAAAATGTATCTGAACAGGATTACCTACCCTAGCTTTAAGGATTTGCAAGTTTCATTGGATGAATTGTTATTTTACTGTGTTCCTATTTTGAAACAAATGTTAACGTTGAAATATCAAGATAAAAGTTACTTCATATAGGACATTACAAAGTGCATCAAAATGGGTTTTGCAAAAGTTGGAAAATGGTAATACTACATCAGAAAAAGATAATAAGTATTGAAAAGGTATTGACTCATTTCCACTCTTATGATGAATATGAATATTTTTATGAGTTCTAATTTTACAGCAACAATAACATAATCACACAAGTATATTTCATGATCATGAAAGCATGTTAAATTAGGGAGCAGGTTCTTTTCCTTCTCCAAGGAGAAGATGTTTGTTCCACACCAAAGTGCGGCAGCATGATTTAGTCATTGGTAAGGGAAATATGGCTTAGTTGGGCCATTAATTAGCTTAACTCAATTGAACTGGATTATGAAGTTGCACTTTGGGTGAGACTTGTGAAAGTCTCAAAGGGTGGAATGAAGAAGATTTTTTAATTCAGAACTATATCTTTGGTGAACATGGTACTCAGATTCAAATGTGTTTTGCAAGTATGTATGTCTCAAGCTTGTAAGCTGAAGACTAGCAGTCGTAAAGACTGCAATGTATGCAGGGTTTAAAATATGGTAACTGAGAGCAGAGCTAAAAATGCATAGGCTGACATTTGGAAGGAATGAAGTTACCACACCTGTCAAACATAAAAACATGCTAAAAACAACTACATGGGAGGGGTTTCAACTTTTAGAGAACTGTATATTAGGTTGCATTCTGAAAAAGACCCTTTAGTTGCTTGGCCACCAACTCGGCCTTATTGTTGTATGCAATAAAGTCATCTTTTGGCAATGGAACCCTCTGCTGAAAATTATTTTTCATAATCACTACAAAAATCCACAACATTGACTACCCATATGTGCTACCTGGCAGGCACAAAAGGATGTGTACATTCTGTGTGTAAAAAAAAAAAATTAATAAAAAGTTGATCACAAAAAAAAGCTGGTTTAGTTTAAAGCATAAAAAGCAACTTTGGAGACATATTTCCTTAACTGAAATATTCCCCATTTGTATCATTGTTATCTTTGGGATGTTTCCTATAAAATGTCCACCTTATGTTCTCTGTTCAATGTCTCTATGTTTTCAGTCTTTCTTTCAGAGTCTGTTCCTTTGAAATTATTGCAGATCTTTCACTGGGCCTCGTTTAAGGCAAAAGTCCATCGCCAGGAAGTTTAATTGACTTTAGCAATGCAAATCTTCTGTAGTAATCGGTTTCGTTCTTTAATTGACTGTAGCAATGCAAATCTTCTGTAGTTATCGGTTTCGTTCTTTAATTGACTGTAGCAATGCAAATCTTCTGTAGTAATCGGCTTCGTTCTTTAATTGACTGTAGCAATGCAAATCTTCTGTAGTAATCGGCTTCGTTCTTTAATTGACTGTAGCAATGCAAATCTTCTGTAGTAATCGGCTTCGTTCTTTAATTGACTGTAGCAATGCAAATCTTCTGTAGTAATCAGTTTCGTTCTTTTCAATTCAATTTCTTTTGACAATTTCTCTTTTTCACTTCTTCCTCTCAGTGCTCAACTTTGCTCTCCATCCGTCTGTATACTTGAATTGCTTTTACTTTGATTAGGTTTTGATGTTTCTTGTTTCATATCATGGCATTCTTTCTCCTTTTCTCCTTCCTACGAGCTCTGCTACATTGGCTGCTACTCCCACTTTGGACATTTCTGGGGCTGGTCTCATCCTTCAGTTAGGCCCCCTGTGGCCGTGTTTAGGCTTCCCCGACCTCTCGACCCTCAGATAAGCTAGATCATCTCGCCCAATGAGTCATGTTGTCTCATCTCCTCCTCAACTCCTTTCAGCTTTTTCTGTACACAAATAAGTCAATACATAGACAATTAGTTTCTTCATATAACACTTAATTCCAGATGTTTTTACAATACGCATAGGTCTATCGGCGAATATTTCATGCAGTGTTAAAGGTGTACGTTTGTTAGTTTACATGCTCATTAATACAAGGTAAAACATAAGTTCTGTTACGATTAGTATTTTCACACATTTTGTTAAGTATGGCTTTGATGATTATTCCTTTTCTATACCTTTTTATCTACCATCCTTTGTGATTATAGATGATAGTCAAATTTTTCTTCTCTCTTATCCGTCACATCAGTTTTTCCCTTTTTATCTCAACTCAAAATCTTTATTCTTCTCATGAATCAAATAATTTATTTTCATTCATTTATTTACCCCATGTACATCGATGATAATAATATTTATGACTGAGATTTCTCACTTCTATACAATCTAAAAAGATCTCCTGACACTCTGAGGCCCTTTTTAGCTTCCACATCTGTTTGCCCATGCTGGCAAAATCAACTGTTCTCCTGTGTCCCTATAACTTATAGACAAACAATCATTTTATCAACTTTTTAGCATTAATCAACCAGACTAACCTTTCTGCATGTTGGAATAGTAGTTCATCCATTCTAAACCTGTATAATATTTTCCCTTATAATTAAATACGTAAATGCAAGTATCTACTTCTTATGCAAATCATAATTCGCAGTAAAAATGTTTATCAAATGGAAAAACACTTGTAAGCAAAGTATGTGGTTTTTTGGATCATCAATCTTTTCTTGTCATTAATTGGTCTTAAATCGTGACTAGATACAATTTAGATTTATTTCCTTAAATCCTAAGTTTGTTACAATAATTAGTTGTTTCTTTTTTCTATTCTCACAGCTTTTTCTTGTTTACCTTTTATAGTATCCTATGGTGTTTTTTTTTCAATTTATTTCTTTTATCTATTTTATTTTCCTTTCTGCCATAGCTGTTCTATGCCATTTATATTTGCTTTTTAGACTAGTACCATCATTCTAGTTCTAACTTCCTCTGTAGATACCAAATTTAAAAAAAAACCCAATTTTCATTATGCATTTCTTCCTGTCAGATTAATAGGAGTCTGATTTGATTTCAGAACAGGTAGTCACACCTAACAACATAAGTTCTTGATCAGCCTTTGAATTTGTCTAGCTGATTTTCTCATAAAGATTGTCTGTGTCCCTAGAGTAACAGGGTCTTTTGCTAAACATTGAACGGTTGTTTACTCTTTCCCCTTTTTCACTCAAAGGCTCGTATGAAGATGAAAAAGTTCAGTGTCCAGTGAAGTGTTGTCAAGTTTCTCTTGCCTCCAAGAACATTATTGTCTTTGTGAGTCTTTCTGGACTCCACTCAGTCTCTGAACATTGTGCAGTGCCCCCTTCACTGCTTCATATAGTCCCATTCATATAGAATGTGTCCACAGTTTAGTTTATGAGTTCTCCTCTCTTTGCAGCTCCAACACTTTGATGTGACACAGTTTTTTTCCATGGTCTTTTCAATGCCAGCTTTTATTCACTTTCTTGAATGTCAAAGGATGGGAATGATCAGCCCACAAGGTTTCAGCTTGACCCATGCAAAATATTGCCTTTTGATTTAAAATAAAATTTATTTTGTGACCACCTTCCATCATCAGATGAAGACTCCTCTTCATTTTGTAATAATTTATCTTTGTATAATTTATCTGTGTCATTCACCTTTTAATAATTTTTCTGTCCTTTTTATTTTTCTCTTTATTTCCACCTTTAATAACTACTCTTTTTCTCTAATTTGTTGTTTTTTCTTTCAAAGCTTCGCTTTTGTCTTTCTGCTAGATTTAGCTTAATCCCACAATTCCCTCGAGCTATGGGAGTTGACCTTCCCCCTCCCTTTCTCTCTCTCTCTCTTTCTCCCTTTGAGCATTTCTTTGTCTGTTAATTATCTCCTCTTATCTTTCATTAGTTTATATTTTTATTTAATTGTATTTCTCCTCACACAATGCCACATCAAATGTTTCCTCATTTGAACTCCAATTATTTTATTTTCTAATTCTCCACCTAACAATTGTTTAATCCTAATTTTTCCATTAATGTGACTGCCATAATCTTTGCTTTGCAATATAACACACCTTATATTTTATAATTATTTCTCATTTAACCACTTCACAAACTTATTGTTTTTATTTTTCCAATTTATCTACTCTCCAAATAGTTACTCAGATTCCCAATGTGTCTTTTAAAATAAGATTTCCTTTAGAATATTTTGTAATATTTTGTCAAATAATGTCAAATACCATCACCAACATCTGTCCTTTTTTGGACAAGCAAAATTTTCCTATTGAGCACATTGTTTTTTATTTTAATCAATCCTTTAAATTAATTATTTAATTTCTAGAAGTAGCTGTATACTTCACTGTAATAACTAATATTTTTGGCTACAATACCTCAGAACCACAATGTTTTCAACTCTAATCTTTAATACCCAGCATTTATAACTGTCTCTTATCCATACTCATATTCTTAATCATATTCACATACTTTCAAACTTTATCCCCTTTTTTATAATTTTAAACAATCTTCACTCCTGTAACACAACACCTCTCTGTGGGCTCTTTAGAGCCACATGAGAAGGACACACCCACTGCTCACTCAGCCCCCACTCTTTCCATCTCATACATTCACACAAAGACTCATGCTAGCACAGACACATTACATTCTCACACAAATAAAATAAAACAACTCTATCTAGACAACCTGGCCAAGTTCATCTTTCCACTACACTTCAGTCGACATGGAAAAGATTCATTTACAAAATTTACCAATCCAACATGACAAATAAAACAAAAACAATATCTCTCATCAGCCCGGGCCTTCCAAAACAACAAGACAAATAACACATAGACCGTACCTGACCTGCAGGACTTAATAACTCTTCTCTCCGAACCCCAACGTGTCTGCCCCGACACGGTAACACTCAGGTTCGCGAAACTTCTTAGGCATTTTCTCAACTTAACATTATGGGCCCTATTTTAACGATCTAAGCGCATTGTCTAAAGCGCACAGCGCAACGTCTAAATGGGCGTGTCCGAATCCACTTTTGCTAATTTAACGACGGGAAAAATGTTTTTTGCGCCGAGCGCATGGTCGAAAAGGGTAGGTCCTATTGTAATGGGAGTATTTTGGGCGTAACGTGCAGTAAACCAATGAGAGTCACAGCTCTCATTCCCTTTAAAAGCAAGTTGCGCTGGCGCTATGTCTAATCCCTATTTAGATGACGAACTTTGTAAACTGAAAAACTAAGCGAAGGTAGAAGATCCCCAGTTTAAGATTAATGTTAAATAATTGTGTTGTTTTTCACTTGTATTGAAATTGTTATTTTTTTATTAAAACCTTTAAAACCCGTTTTCTTTAAATCATGGAAGTAAAAAGCAGGCTTGTAATTGCTTTAAATGTATGGCTAGCCACTATCATCAAAAAATAATTTACAAGTATGTAAGAAAATGTCTGTACTCTAAAAATACTTTATTTGTAACAAACAGGAGATAAAGAATTTACAAACGGCTCTCCTCACGTTTCAGCACTTTGGACAGCGGTTTTTTTAGCAAAAAGTTTTTTTAAGCATTACTTACAAATGTTTCTCATCTCACCATATCCACAGGTACATCATATACAATAAATCCGTGAGGTAGCATTAAAAAAAAAACTTTTAAAAACAGACGCATTTGTTCAAAGCAAAGCATTTATTTACTTACCAGGCTGCAGGTGAAGCAGCCCTTTGCGCCTTCTAACGTCTCATAATCAGTCCTCATTTATGCAATTTAAGAGACTCAATAATAATCTTTTACATTCAATCCTTTAATCTTTCATATTTAAAAGCATTTTTGTGCTGCTGCGCATTCATGTACTTGATAAGCAAACCCGCGTTGTCCTCCCGTTTATAGGCGCATTTTACTAATGCGCTCTTTAAATAACATAAAACACATTGCGCCATTGACTTTAGACTTTAGACCAGGTTTTTGTTGGTCAATGGCGTAGTCTATTTTAGTTGCCTCAAAATAGCAACGCGCTAACAATGCGCCTGAACACACCTCATTTTCAGACCAGAATGCCCATGGGCGCAAAAGGGGGCGCAAATGCATTTGCAATTTAAACAACGCGGCGCTAAACGTGAAAATTAGGGTGGAAACTAGCGAAAGACACTTGCGTCGCGCATTGCGCTGCATTGCGCCGGGTGTAAGATAGAGCCCTAAATCTTTATCCAAGCCACTCAACGACAAAAAATAAAACTCATTCACTCAATAAACCATCATCTGTCCTAGCACACATTCCTTTTGAAAATGAAACCCTTTATTCTTATCATTTAATCTAGTAATCTTTAATTTCCTCTTTTTATTCTTAAATTTGGAAGAGCATTTGAGATTTGACCACCCCGAGCCATCTCAGGTGAACAATACAATCTTTTAACAAGCAAAACTGCTCATCTCTTTAGGTGGCCACCTGATTGCATTGTCCATTGAGAAAGCTAACTGTGGTCTCAGGTTCTGTGCTCTTTTTGATGTCCCATCCGGTGTCAATTGCTTTTACCAAACCTTAAATTTCAAATGTATGTTTGATAACCTATAAACCAAATTGTTAACCCAACCATTTTTCAGTAATAACCCATTAGCATTTATGTACAACCCTTTATGTATTTAATTGGGCTCTATTTATTTTATTTATTTATTTCCTTAGGGCTCATTCTTCCACACTATAACACAGTAGTCATTCACCATACACTCAAAGGATAGCACTTACACCCCCCTTAACAGCCCAACTGCCCCAGGGAAACTCTCTCACTGCTTTCCCAGATGCACGTTCACATTTCTCTCACTAACACACACTCTGCAGCTGCATACACACTCAAAATTCAAACACACAGAGTACATATATTTTCATACCTAAAACCTTGTATGCCACCTCTTGATATCACCTTATATACCCAAATCGAATGACCGGTACACCTCCATCAACCCGGTCGTTAACTAAAACAATAAAATATACCACTTTTACACGGTATACTGTCAATATCGATAAACACTTCCAACCACACGACATTGACCTCTATACCATGCACCTCCGACCACTGGTATAGACTTCTGTATCATACATACAGGCAGGGGCGGAGTGGGACCAAAAAATCTACCGGGAAATTTCGTATACCACCGGCCCTCCGTGGTAAAAAAAAATGTCTCGTAGCCTATTTGTAGTAAAACTAGGGTAATACAAATCGTAATCAATTTGCCCCCCCCCCCCAAAAAAAAACATTTTCCTAATAATAATTAAATCATTAAATCATGGCTAATTTTCCTAAATGAGTAACTATACAAAATGATACCTGGTTGAAAGACGGAGATGCGCACCTCAATCAGCTATTACATAACAGAGCGAGACCAGAGATGAATGTGCTCATAAACGGAGTAATTTGGAATTATTTGTGCATCTTTGAATAACTGTAAGAATATGTCCTTTTAATATAATTTTTGTCATATAAAGTTTTGTGAGATAATAATGTTTTTTTTCATGGTTATTGCTTATTTATTTTAACGTGTTTGGCGCATTACCTCAGAGTTTGTTTCAGTAATATTGCTTTTTTTTCCCGCTAATAATAATACAATTTACATGCCAATCCTGCTTCCTTGTCTTTTTATTAATTTCATTATGCTGTAATGTTAATTTATATGTAGATATTATATAATCTCGTCTAATATTCAAATCATATCTGGAATAATGTGTGCATCTTTGAATAACTGTAAGAATACAGTTAATTTGAAAATAATTTTTGTCAAAGTTTTGAGAAATAATAATGTTGTGAGGATATTTATATATTCAAGTTGAATACTCTCATCTATTAATATGGAAATCTAATAGTAGGAAATATAAAATGTGATACTGCAAAGTTAGATTCCCAAAATGTGACGAGGAAAAAGAGGTGTGTTCAGCAGCTTTTTACATCAGAAGCAGATGGGCTATTCCATTTGGTGAGGGGCCGCTCACTGATCCCCCTATATTTGTGAAAATCCTAGACATGGTTTGACCTGCCGAACGGGTTGACCGATCGCTTGTATTATAGCCTACTGTGTTGAGCAGAGAGAGAGAGAGAGAGAGAGAGAGAGAGAAAGAGAGAGAGAGAGAGAGGCTGCACAGTTTGACCAGCGGGAAGCGGCCGCAGATCAGGCTGCCGCGGCCCCAGATGCTTTTGCTAATATTAACTCGTAATCATTACGACGTAACGTATAATTATTATCAGACCGGGCCGGCCATCGCGCGGCCCCAAAACACTACCGGCCCACCGGGAAAAGTCCCGACTCTCCCGATGGCCACTCCGCTACTGCATACAGGCAACTCTTACGCGTTCTCTTCACTTAAAATCTGTTTCAATTCACCCTGATCATCAAAGCCAAAGTAACTTAATACAGATTCCTGCATGCATGCCTTAATTAGATTGTACCCTTGAAATCAAAACCAAGTTCACATGTATGGTTCTTAAATTTAGAAGAGCTTAAATTTCTCACCACGTTGAGCAAAGTCTGGCCAACAACACAAATCTAATAAATAAGCAAAAAGTGCTTACCTTATATACGGCCATACGCTGTTTGTGTTGCTCGTCAGGTTCACCCAGGTGGTGTGACTGTCCAGCTCTTTTCTATCCCGGGTTTCGGCACCAAATGTTGTGGTTTTCCTTTTCCTCCAATGAAAAACTCGTCAGTCTTAGGTTTTAATTTCAAGAGATAGACTTTTATTTTCCGGACAAAATAAGAAGCCGAGGCCGCCCTGGTGAATCCTCCCAGAATCAGAGTGGAGTTCCGGGAGGACTCTCCAAATCAGTCTAACTCTCTGAGCCAGGGTTTGATTAATTTATAGGTCTTTGTTCCCTCCCCTCATGGTTCAAACAATATGTTTCTGTTCAGGCTTATAATTTGAAGAATCACATGACAGTCCTCAGACCCGTGTCTCCTTCCCACGACCTATTTGACCCTTGGCTATTTGCTAATACTAAAATCCTTTGTGTCCTGAAACATGAATACACACAGCTGTTCTTAAATCCACACAGATGGCTTTTAAAAACTCCTAACACATAATGCACCACACAGATGGCTTTTAAACTCCTGAGTCACACACAGCATGACACATGACATGCATAACTTCATGGTAAACAAATTGCATGTGATTATAATGGTAAACTCATATTCATGTAGATTGGGATTAAAATAAACTTCTTCACACCACAAACACACAAACAAACCAAAAACAAAGGCACTTTTAATAGTCACATGTGTTTTGTTAAACTGTACTTGTCAGTCTCACTGTAGCACTCTCTGTTTACATTTATATTCACGAGTTCACACTTACAAATAATTCAGAACAGAGTTATTAATATGCGTATTTGGCGTGCTGTCCGAGGAGAGGGCTCCGAGCTCGTTAATGGACTGAGCCCGGAGGGCTTCCTGGCGGGGAGAGGGTTCCGGGCTCAGCCTTAGGCCCGAACCCAGAACAATCCCCCCTGTTCTGGTTAGTAAGGTGACTTAGGGAATCGTGCGGAGAAGGGGAGGTGGAGGGATGCTGAAACTATCGAGGAATGAGGGTGAGTTGGTTTCCAGTCTATATAGGTTTCTGTTGATGCCAATTAGGTGGATACCTGATTGCTGATTGTCAACAGCTAGTCGTAGTTGAGGTGATTAGGTTGATTATTTGAACGTGTTCCTCCCGAACTTTGTTAATAAAAACATCATTTTGTTTTATCTGTTGTTCTCTTTGTGAGTCTTTCTGTCTGTTTGTGTTTCTGCCCATCAACATGTCCATCCATCAGAGCTCCAATAATATCTCATGATCTTGGATAACTTGGTTGATGGTCAAGAACTGAAGGATGAGCTCCAAAGTCCTGATGACTTTCTTGGTGAGGAAGCAGCAGCGCCAGTGAAGACACCTGAGCCGAGGGTGCATTAGAGAAAAGAGACATTGATGGGAAATATTGTCTATGCAAGGTCAAGCAGTAATCAACCAAGGAAAGGTCAGTATTGTTTACATTTTAAAATATATTTTTAGGATCTACACTGTTTTGGTACTTGCAGGTGTATAAAATTAATGAATACTTCTACTTCTAAGGGGCCATTCACACAAAACGTGTTTATGGCAGTTGTAGACACATTTTTTGAATGATATTCTATGGGCGGTGAGCGTTATGCGCACCGTTTATTTGCGCAGAACGCCTTGTGGTTTTTGCTGCTGGCTGAAGCATTTGCTGTTTGAAGGAGCTGAGAGCGGAAAATCGTCCGACGTCATTTGCGTCTTTCCATTGTCAAATCGAATGAGGGGAGAGGCGGGCCTTCCGTTGTGGTGACGGGGTCACTCACTATCTCCTGCATGTTTGTGCACTCTCACCCTGCATCAAGGCCAGAGCAAGTGCCCTCTTTGTAAAGTTTCTGCTAATATCTGTCATAACAGCAAAAGAGCGCTCACGCTTCAATATTTGATTGACAAGGCAGTTGCATCTGTGGTTGCCTAGCAATTTGCGCCCTTGCGTTTCCACACGTTTAAAACGCGTTTTCTTTTATAATCGGTTCTATATGAGCATTCTTATTTGCTGTCATCATCTCCATGACACATAGATAACCATACAGTAATTGGACTGTTAACATTAGGGTTTGGGAAAATAAAGTTCCCTTTCAGTCGGTCACTACGACGTCACGTCGTGACCGACGAATTGGGAACTCCCTTAGAGAGACCAATCTGCTTCGAGTACTACTAAAACGCCAATGAACTTGGCATTGAGATATTTGCAGAATGCTGGCACCGCCCCGCCAGGTGCTATATAAGCAGCTGGTGCAAATATGGAAAATTAGCTTTTTCGCTTCGAAAGCCGGCAGTATCTGCTACTGAGAAGCTACTCTACTCTGTTGGGATTGATTGCTGAAGTTGGTTGGACTAGCAGTACCACAGCGGACGCTTCGCAGTATTCCACGGCTCTGCATCTTTTTTGTTTTGAGTTTAGTGTGTGCGTTGCCTTTCCCTGTGCGCATCATCAACTGAGCATCTGAGTGAATTTCCCTAAAAGAGTGATACGGAGAGCTTTGTGCCTTGTTAAAGGCAGCCACTCTCTCGTATATCCGGAGATCAGTGTCCTTTTCAGGATGGTTTTTCGTCCGTGCGATCTTGGGTGCGGAAAGTATATTAGTCCGAAGGACGGTCACGAGCGTTGTCTCTCGTGCTTGGGCATCAAGCACGCGGAGGCAGCGTTTGCTGGGGGTAAGTGTTCTCACTGCGAGAACATGTCCCTTGTGGATTTGTGGAGACGGTTGTCTTTCCTCCGGGAAAAACGCAACCCGCGTCCTGCGACTGCTGAACGCAGCCACGGCACGGCTGTGAAGCTCTCAAAGGATGATCTTCGCATCACTGTGCTGAACCGGTCGGGGGATTTGTCCTCCAGCTCTCAGCCTCCTCATCCACAGCCGGTAGATGTGCCGATGGAGACTTCAGCGTCGTGTTCTACGATGTCTGTACAATCTGTTGTGCCTCCCTACGGATCCACGGAAACCGCAGCATCAGAGGGTGGGCCCCCTCCCTCTGAGGACCCCGACGTCCTTCCTCTTTCCGGTCGAGTCGTGACGGTGGAGTTCGATCCAGAGATGGTGGCCGTGCTCGCTCGAGCGGCGGAGACCGTAGGGTTAGAGTGGGTTCACCCCCCTCAGCCCGAACCGTCCCGCCTGGATGATTGGTTCTTTGGAGCTGCCCGGGTTTCACAACCCTCTCTGCCGGTACCATTCTTCCCCAAGGTGCACGAGGAGCTGACTGGAACCTGTAAGTCGCCGTTTTCAACCCGATTACGGCCGTTTCAGCCCTCCCCCCTCACCTCCCTCACCAGCGGAGCCGCTAAGGGTTATACGGGGATCCCTCCCGTGGAGCGTGCTGTCACGATGCAGCCGTGTCCGGCCACCGCTCCCTCTTGAAAGGAGCCCCCAACCCTCCCCTCCCGTGCTTGCAGACAGTCCTCCGGTTTAACGGGTGCTGCCCACCAGGCATGTTGCCCTTCTCAGTCGGCACCCACAAAACCACAAAAAGAGTGCATTCCTATTCCTTCTCCAGGTCTCCAGAGGATTGAGAGAGATGTGAGCGGGCAGTCAGATGCTCTTCCTCCCGCTCCTCTATCGCCAACGGGTGTTCTGAAGAGTTCGAGCTCTCCACTGCGGAGACCGGACCACCAGCACCCTCTTCAGAGTCTGCGCTCTCCGCTGAGGAGACCAGACGACCGTCATCCTCAGCGGGCTCAGGTCAGTGTCACACACACACATACTGTAGATGCTTATGCTGTCACAGCAGACGTACCGGCAGTCCCACCTGTCTCGCTTCGCTGCCCCACCACGGGTACACCGGTAGTGCCGTTAATTCCTCTCGTGCGGTCCCTGGGGGCTTGGCTTCAGCTTCCCAGCCCGTCTCGTTGAGTTTTACGCACGATCCGCCTCGGTTACGAAATTCAATTCAACCGGCACACACCCAAATTCTCGGGCGTACATTTCACCACGGTGAAAGCGTCTGATGCACATGTACAGCGTGCAGAGGTCGAAGTCCTGCTGGCGAAGGACGCGATCGAGCCGGTCCCTCTTACCGAGATGAGGTCGGGTTTCTACAGCCCGTATTTCATAGTTCCCAAAAAAGGCGGCGGGTTATGACCGATCTTGGATTTGCGCGTCCTGAACAGATCTCTTCAGAAGAGGTCTTTCAAGATGATTACACCGAAGCAAATATTCAATTCAATACGCCCCCAAGATTGGTTTGCAGCAATAGACCTGAAAGACGCGTACTTTCATGTGTCCATTCTCCCTCGTCACAGACTGTTTCTCCGGTTTGCGTTTGAAGGTCGGGCATATCAGTACAAAGTTTTACCGTTCGGGCTGTCTCTCTCTCCCCGTGTGTTCACGAAAGTAGTGGAGGCGGCGTTAAAGCCCCTCAGAAAGAGCGGTGTTCGCATATTGGCTTACCTCGACGATTGGCTTATAATAGCGCATTCTCTGCGGACGCTGTGCGAGCACAGAGATCTAACGCTTCGGCATCTCGCTCATTTGGGTCTTCGGGTCAACTGGGAAAAGAGCAAACTCTGCCCCACGCAGAGGATCCGTTTCTCGGTATGGAACTGGACTCGATCGATTTATCGGTGCGTTTGACAGAAGAGCGCGTCCAATCAATTCTGACTTGCCTCGGTTCATTCCGAGGGAAGAATGCGGTCCCGCTGAAACAATTTCAGAAGCTCCTGGGGTATATGGCAGCAGCAGCGGCCGTGACACCGCTCGGACTGCTCCATATGAGACTGCTTCAGCATTGGATTCACGATCGAGTCCTGAGGAGAGCGTGGCGCGCCGGCATCCATCGTGTAACCATTACACCTGCGTGTCGCCTAACATTCCCCCCGTGGTCAGACCCCGCGTTTCTCAGGGCCGGTGTGCCTCCGGCCTCCCGGCATGCTGTTGTCCACAAAGATGCGTCTGACATGGGCTGGGGAGCCACGTACGACGAGCTTACGGCTTCGGGGGTGTGGACAGCACCCCAGTTGCATTGGCATATCAATTGCCACGAGTTGTGGGCTGTATATCTGGGACTTGTACGCTTCGCTACGGAGCTGCGAGGGAAGGATGTACTAGTACGCTCAGACAACACTGCGACCATTGCGTATATCAACCGTCAAGGCGTTTGCGCTCCAGTCACCTGTCGAATCTCGCTCGTCATCTCCTCCTTTGGAGTCAGAAGCATCTGAGGTCCCTTCGTGCCATTTACATCCCGGGCTCGCTCAATACAGCGGCAGACGCGCTTTCTCGAGCTGCGCGCCCCGGCGAATGGCGACTCCACCCCCAGACGGTCCAGCTGATTTGGAAGAAGTTCGGTCGTGCGCAGATAGACCTGTTTGCATCGCCGGACGACACCCACTGTCGCCTATTTTATTCACTAACCGAGGGCAGCCTCGGGGGATGCGCAAATACGTGTTCCCCCCAGTGAGCCTAATAGCACAGACGCTGTGCAAAGTCAGGCAGGATGAGGAAAGCCTTTTAATGATCGCCCCATATTGGACGACCAGGAATTGGTTTCCGGAACTAATGCTCCTCGCAACAGCCCCTCCCTGGCAGGACCTTCTTTCTCAAGGAGGGGGCACATTATGGCACCCGCGCCCCGACCTGTGGGATCTCCACGTTTGGTCGTTGAGCGCGCGCAAGGTTTAAGTGATTTACCCCAGGCGGTATCTAACACAATCGACGCGGCACGAGCTCCGTCTACGAGACGGGCTTACGCGTTTAAATGGAAACTTTTCGTCACATGGTGCTCTTCGCAATGCGAGGACCCCAGAGAATGCCCTATTAACATCGTGCTTTCATATCTACAACATAGGTTAGACGGTAGGCTATCACCCTCCACTATTAAAGTTGATATCGTCGCTATCTCTGCTTATCACTCACTTATCAACGGCAGATCAGTTGGCCAGCATGATTTGGTTATTAGATTTCTAAGAGGTGCTCGTAGGCTAAACCCCTCGCGCCCTCCTTCCAAGGACCGCCATTCGAGCCTTTGCAGTCTGCGAGTCTGAAGCTTTTATCAATGAAAGCTCTGACCCTGCTAGCATTGGCCTCCGTGAAGAGAGCAGGGGATTTACATGCATTCTCTGTTGACGATTCGTGCCTTTAGTTTGGCCCTGCTGTCTTGAGTGTAAAATGGAGACCCAGACCAGGCTACGTGCCTAAAGTTCCCACCACTCCCTTCAGAGATCAGGTGGTGAGCTTGCAAGCGCTGCCCCCGGAGGATGCAGACCCAACAATGGCTTTGTTGTGCCCCGTACGCGCACTGCGACTCTACGTGGATCGCACGCAAAGCCTCAGGACCTCAGACCAGCTCTTTGTTTGTTATGGTGGCCAGCAGAAAGGGAAAGCTGTCACTAAGCAGAGGATGTCTCATTGGATAGTTGATACTATCGCCCTGGCTTATAATCTTCAGGGTATTCCTTGCCCCTTTAATTTGAGAGCGCACTCCACACTGAGTGTTGCCTCATCTTGGGCTCTTGCTCGTGGTTCCTCGCTAACAGACATCTGTAGAGCTGCTGGTTGGGCGACACCTAATACGTTCATTAGATTTTACAGTGTTCGTATCGAGCCTGTATCCTCTCGTGTTCTTTCCTCACCAGGGAGGGCACGGAGAGCAGACTCGCAAGTCGGCTTGCAGCCTCCAACTGAGGCTCCAAATTGAGTTTTCAGTATGGAAGGCCATCAGAGCAAAAATGCGTAATGGTTTGATTTGCTCTTCCTCCGCTGCCTTGGCAGCCTTTGTTGCGGAGCATTGGCTGTCAGCCTTTCACTAGCTGTATTCTTACGAACCTACGTGTTTGGCTTGGGCTCCACATTGTGTCCCATCGGGTTCCTTTGTGAGTATTATTCCGTGGGGTTAATCCTACCAGCCCACGTTTCCCTTAGCAGAGCACTGCTTTGCTTACACAGCCACGGCTGTCCTTATTACTGTTTATTTAGTCCACCATTAGCCCTTAAGGGCAGTCGCTGGCACTTCTGTGGGGTTAAAGGAACATCTAGTGCCCGGCCTTTCTGCCTAATCCTATTTCTCCATTCCCTTAAGGGGATTTGAAGGGTTTTTTGCAGACACTGGAAGAGGTCAGCCCCTAGTGGCGTTTTGGTAGGGATTCCCAATTCGTCGGTCACGACGTGACGTCGTAGTGACCGACTGAAAGGGAACGTCTCGGTTACGGATGTAACCCTCGTTCCTTGAAGGAGGGAACGGAGACGTCACGTCCCGTCGCCACAGGTGCTGCTCCATGCTGTCGGCCGGTCACATTCTCCCGGCTTTCTCAGCGAAAAGAAGCTAATTTTCCATATTTGCACCTGCTGCTTATATAGCACCTGGCGGGGCGGCGCCAGCATTATGCAAATATCTCAATGCCAAGTTCATTGGCGTTTTAGTAGTACTCGAAGCAGATTGGTCTCTCTAAGCGAGTTCCCAATTCGAACGAGGGTTACATCCATAACCCAGACGTTTTCTAGTTTTTTTCCTCAAGCTATAATGTTAAACAGTGAGCTTGCACCATTACAGACTGTAACCAAACGGTGCCACTAGCCTTGGGACAAGTTGGAATTTGTAAATATGTATATTAATATTGTAATATTTTTTATCCTCTACAGCAGATCACATTCGGAACACTGATCCTCCCAATGTTCTTGACACTCTGTGTTGTGCTCCAGAGACTGTTGCTGTGTACCTCAATGTGTTTAAATTATCATTTATATCTGTACATATACAGAATATGACAGTGGGTTATAAAGTAAATACATAGTTTATTTTCTTAAATTAGCTTCAATACTGGACCTTTTACACATGAAGTACACTTAGATGCTGTAAATATATATGTATAAAGGGAAATATAAAAGTATTGTTTTTGTATACTATTTTAACTATTTTAGTGTTTTCTACAAAATCACTGAACAATTTCTAAGAGGCATCACCTCCTGGAACCCCAAGAGATCCTCTTCTGGTTTCCTCAAACTGGAGCACACGTCAAAGTCTGCTTTCAGAGTGGTGGAGGGCAGAGAGATCCCGTCTGCTGAACACGGCTGTGGCACAAGAAAATGTTTGTGACAGAAGCACAGCTGTTATAATAGTGATGACTTCATGAGCTTCTTTACTAACAAAATTATGTTTATTAGGGAAAACAGAAACTACGCAAGCAGCCACCACTCTACCCAATAGTACATTATCCACTAGATTACCAAACGAACATCTTGAGTCATTTAAACCTACTACAATAGAAGAGCTCTCTAAATTAGTAACGTCATCCAAATCATTGTCCTGTATATTAGACCCCGTTCCCACAAAATTACTAAAAGAGGTATTTAATGTAGTGTCAGACACAGTACTAAATATCTTTAACTCATCTCTAGAATTAGGATACGTTCCAACAGGCTTCAAACTAGCAGTTATCAGACCGCTCATAAAAAAAACAAACCTTGACCAGGGAGATCTTAATAACTTTAGACCAATCAAATCTACCTTTTCTTTCTAAAATTTTAGAAAAAGTAGTGGCAAGCCAGCTACGCACATTTGTAAAGAATAATAATACATATGAAAAGTTCTAATCAGGATTCAGGCCCCACCATAGCACAGAGACAGCGCTGCTTAGAGTTACAAATGACCTCCTATTAACATCCAATCGTGGTGAAATCTCAATCCTTATATTAATAGACCTTAGTGCAGCCTTTGACACAATAGATCACAGAATCTTACTCAATAGACTAGAAAACTATGTTGGCATCAGTGGTCAGGCGTTAGCCTGGGTTAGATCGTATCTAACCAATCGATATCACTTTGTTTATGTAAATGAGGAAGAGTCATATCACTCCCCCGGTAAATACGGCGTACCTCAGGGATCAGTTCTAGGCCCTATCCTATTCTCGTTATATATGTTACCTCTAGGAGACATTATCAGGAAACATAACATAAGTTTTCACTGCTATGCGGATGATACCCAGCTTTACATCTCGTCACATCCTAGCGAAACCCACCAGTTTTCTAAGCTAACAGACTGCATTAGTGATATTAGGGACTGGATGGCACATAACTTTCTTATGCTAAACTCCAATAAGACAGAGATACTTATTAATGAACCGAATCGCTACAAACATAATATGTCAGATTACAAGTTGCCCATAGATGGCTGCACGGTGGTGCCATCTTCCACGGTTAAGAATTTAGGCGATGTTCGACAGCAATCTAGCTTTTGATAGTCATATCTCCAACGTCTGCCGCACAGCATTCTTCCATCTTAGAAATATCTCAAAAATACGCCATATGCTGCCTGCATCAGATGCAGAAAAGCTTATCCATGCTTTTATGACCTCTAGAATAGACTATTGTAACTCGTTACTCGGGGGATGCCTTGCAAATCAGGTAAACAAGCTACAGCTGGTTCAAAACGCCGCAGCAAGAGTGCTTACTCGATCTAAAAAGTATGACCACATCAGTCCAATTCTGGCATCTTTACATTGGCTACCAGTTAAATTCGCATACAATTTAAAATATTACTAACCACCTACAAAGCCTTAAATAGCCTAGCGCCCTCGTATACTGCGCTCACAAAATTCTGGTCACTTAATTATCCCTAGAATATCAAAAGTGTCTAAAGGTGGTAGATCCTTTTCCTACTTAGCCCCTAAGCTCTGGAATGATTTACCAAATAATGTTCGAGTATCAGACACAGTCGATCAATTTAAATCTAAACTTAAGACATTCTTCTTTAACAAAGCATTCACATAAAATGTCCAGTAAATGTACTTTTCCCGCAGTAGTTATTTTTGTCTAGAGCAAAGCACTCACATACCTCATATGGGTAATATACTATTGCCGCAATAGTTAGCCTGTCTGGAACCGAGCTGACTTAAACCACTATAATGTATGACACTTGCATTACATGCGAACGGCCCCTACGCTAATAGAACTCTGTTTTTGTCTCCCTGTCTCGTCCTCGACCCCGAGGACAATGAGACAAACAGACCCAGTTCCTGTTGCTGTGAAGGTCATTGCACCACTGATCTACTGGCTGTCCTTCGACCTGATGCCTTCAACGACCAACGGCTAAACCAGTTTAATCCGCTTACTCGCCTCCTATCCCTACCGTATCAATATATATATATATATATATATATATATATATATATATATATATATATATATATATATATTAATTCCTCCCAAGGGTTTTTGTCCTTCTAGGAGTTTTTCATATTGGGTTTTTTCCTAGGGGGTTTTTTCGTCCCAGGGAGAGTCAGCCAACTTTGGCTTAACTTAGCACTTTACTGTATACGTTACATTATTAATGCTCGCTTGTACGGTTTAACCTTAGCCGCTATCTCTACTTCTTATATTATCTATTGATTTTCTGTGTTCTCCTCTACATCTTCTCATGTAAAGCTGCTTTGCAAGAATTAACACTTGTGAAAAGCGCTATATAAATAAAATTGAATTGAATTGAATTGAATTTTCTTTCCAAAATATTAGAAAAAGTAGTGGCAAGCCAGCTTCCCACATTATTGGCAAATAATAGTACGTATGAAAAGATCCAATCAGGTTTCAGGCCCCACCATAGCACAGAGACAGCGCTGCTTAGAGTTACAAATGATCTTTTCCTAACATCCGATCGTGGCGAAATCTCACTCCTTATATTATTAGACCTTAGTGCAGCCTTTGACACAATAGATCACACAATCTTACTTAATAGCTAGAAAACTAGGGGGGCAGATCATTTTCCTACTTAGCCCCAAAGCTATGGAATGATTTACCAACCGACGTCCGAAAATCAGAGACAGTAGATAACTTTAAATCTAGACTTAAAACTTTTCTCTTTAACAAGGCATTCACATAATTTGTTTTAGTAATGGTACTCAGGGGCGCCGCTAGCATATTTGGGCCCTATGAAAGAATAGGGGGTCGGGCCTCCAGTGTCCCCACCATTTCGCACCAAACATACAATATGCAATTTAATAATACAGAACTATTTCTTTTGCTGTTGTTTTGACCACAATTAACAGTATTTATAGAGACTTACAATGTCTGCAGCTAAGATAATTTATTGTGCAATGTAAATTTAATTGAAAAATACAGTAATCAAATAATCAGAGAAAATGCAACATTATTAAACATAGATTAAAGATAATTGTGACCCAATTAATAAGATAAATGGTTATTAGTGGTTTACTGTTTTACACATAAAATCATCCTACATAATGTAAAGAAGATTTTGTGAAAATATAAACTTGATATCTTTAATGTTGACTGAGTAATGTCATGTCAGCGATTAAAATCATAGTGAAATTAATGCTTGAAATCAAACTGTGATGCTTCTTATCTCACAATAAGATTTGGGGCTTTAGTCTGATTTTCAGAGACAGGCTCAGTGATATACTGTATACTTCAGCTGTTACACACATCAATAACATTTAAAAATGGCGAACAACAACAATGCATCTTTTCTATACAGTTACCTAATGCCTCAAATTAGGCTGGGTCAAAAACGCTTGACCAAAGCTTGTATTATAATTATTAGCATTATTTATAAGGTGAATAACAGGTTTCACACACCAGCAGCTTCACTAAAGCAAAAATAACGACAGATCATTGAAACCGTGAACACGAGAAAACAGCTATACTCGTAAAAGAGTCTTCAGACTGTTTATTAATCAACGGGGATTTAAAATGAAATGAATGACAACTATAGCAGATTACGACAGATTTCCATTGATTTCTTAAAAAGCTGTTGCAAGGTGAGAAGCTTTTATATACATAACTGGACTGGTTTAGCCTTCGCTGCATTTCTGCTTCATCACAATCAACTCTATTCTCGACTGCCTAAAAATCCTTCCTTGGCATATTGCGTTACAAAACATTGGAGTGTGTAACCGATCGCATTTCTAGTTTATGTTAATTAGCTTATACGGGCTACGTTATTTAAAACAGCTTATAAAGGCTGACTTCGCGCCAGAATCATAACACAAAACAGGAAACGTAAATCCCCTTGTTTTTTTTTAAACTGGGGTGAACAAAGCGAAGACTTTACAGTGGAAAGAAAACTGCATTGTATTGCTCCAGCGTCACATTGTGTAAACTGCATTTATATTAAGGAAGTGCACATATGCAGTAGGGCTGTCACTTTTGTGAAAAAATCATTTTCGATTTTTAATATATAAGTGTTCATTGAATCGATTGTAAAATCGATTTTCCATGTCTAAAAAAGACGTTTCCATTTAACGCCAAATAACAGACAAATGTAAAGAGAGCGCCTGAAACGCACAAGTCAGCAATATTTCTTATTCATTGTCATTAAGTTTCGTGCAGAATAAAAAACAGCAACAGTAGTGAAACATTCTCTAAAAAAATATGCAGAGTGGACTGCTGCCATAAATGAAAAACATTACTGCAGGTTCAACCGGCTGCTTTTATGATTTAGGCAATTCAAAAATTATTTTAAATAATGATTCGATCCATTTCAAACAACTGTTAAAAAATGAAACTTTAAATAGACTTACTTGAAGTTGAGAACATGCTGTGTATTTTTTTTATTAAACGTAACCGACACTTAGGCGGCACTAAGCAGGCATAATGAAATGCGCAAAAAGACTAGGGCCATTACAAATTATTGGTCAGGAAAACAAGTCGATCAACATTTTAGGGGTCAAGAGCAGAGCGCTTTTCATTCACTATATGTCCATCTGTTGAGAAGACGCACTCCGACCGCACTGATGTCCCAGGGAAACTCGGGTACTTCGTAGCCAGCTGCGTATTTCGTACTGCCAATCTTCCATCTCAAAAGCGGGTTGCTGTCAGCTCGCAAGGGTGGCTCCTTGTCATAACTCATCATCTCCTGTAAGGTCACAATTTCGACGCTGTCTCGTGTTGCACAGGTTTATTGACGTTGTCCTCCATTTTCTTTGCAAAACACTAGATGCAGCGATTGAGAGCGTGAAACTATAGGTGCGTAAAATTGCTGGGTATTTTCTGTCTAGCTTTCGCACACCTACTGCACTTTCGGAATTCTTTATTTTCTTTTTCTGCTTGTTTGTGAGTTTTGTTACATCTATATTTTTAACTGTTTAATTCTTTTAAATTAATAGTGTACATATTTGGTTAAAATCGATTGCCTATTTTCGTTTTCGAAACGTTTTTTGGTTGGTCCGATCGATTGTGCAATCGATTTTCGAACGAAAAGTGACAGCCCTAATATGCAGATATCATAGCAAAGAGCAGCAAATACACACACCTTGTTCTCTTCTGAAGTTCACACACACTGTGAGTCCGTGGATTTAAGAAGGCGCTAAAACGCAGAGTAAAGACGGGGCGGAGCTAAGAGGGCTCAGCTTAAGGGGGTTGCGTGTGCGGCACTGTTCTTGGCTGGGGCCCCAAAAAATTCATGGGTCCTTCGAATCGTCCTAACTTTTCCCCCCCTTACGGCGCCCCTGATGGTACTTATCTCATAATAGCTAGCTTGTACAACCTAATAAATAAATTAATTAAAACCTTTTTTCGTCAACACTCCAAAGCATGGTAAATGCCATTAATACTCTTTAGTAATATGCTGAAACTTTGATTTAGTTGTCGGTTGAATCTTAATTTCCACATATGGTCGGGTTGCAATTTTGGCTTTTCCCATGATCTTGAGAATAGTATGTCGATACCGAGAACAATGAGACAAACAGATCCAGTTCCGGTAAATGTGAAAGTCGGCACACCTCTGTCTGATCTACTGGCTGTTCTTCAACGTGATGTCCAGCCGATGCCTGACCAATGACCACCGGCAGAACCTGCTTAATCTCCGCTTAATCTCCTTACCCGTTTCAATGTATACATATATATCTCCCGAGGGTTTTTCCCTCCTAGGACTTTTTTTAATTCCCCGGCTAAAAATCCGGGGGGGGGGGTTCTCCTAGGGGGTTTTTCAACCCGGGGAGGCAGCCTTCTTGGTCTTAACTTCTATACGTTACATTAGTAATACGTTCGCTTATAATGTTGATTTATAGCCGCAGCAAATCTAGCTGCTTGTGCTATCATGTATTATGTTGTGCTATCTGTCGATTTTCTGTGCTTTTCACTGCATCTATTATGTAAAGCTGCTTTGATACAATTACCTAATTGTGAAAATCGCTATATAAATAAAATTGAATTGAATTGAATTACGTGAATATGAATTTACTAATCTTTTAACTAAAAGCAAAGCTTCACACATGTTCCCCCTATTATATACACATGACCTGTTCATCGTCAGAAACATTTAAACGCGCGCAACCTCCAGAAGCACTGTGAACACGCAACTGAATTAAGAAAATCCATCTATGATTGACACCTGATTCGCTACTGTATGATGTAAGTGCTTCTTACAACACAGACACACGTGACATGAGATTCACGACATAAGAAAACATGAGTTTTGTCTAAAATCAGTTTGTATTTCACCTAAGTGTAAACTGTCGATGTCCTCAGACCATCTTAAGAGATTTTCTGAGTTAACTTTAATATGCTTAAGTGTAGACCATAACGGGGTATACTGTTGAACCTAAATACACTTCGAAGTGTTGAATAGCTAGGACTAAAGCCAAAGTCTCTTGCTAGATAGTGGAGTACTTTTGCTGGGCAGAATTACATTTCTTAGAGAAGAAACTCATGGGAAGGTTTACATTGTTAGCACCCAATTGTAAAAGTACGGCACCCGCGCCGATCGCAGGGCACAGGAAATTCTTGAAAAGCGGCTACCTTGGCCATTACTGGCAAAACAGGTCCTCTGCCAACTATCCGTCCCAGGTAAGTGTAAGGACCCACCCACTAGTCCAACAACGGATTCCAATGCCGTGGGAGAAAGGATTTCGTGTTCTGAATCTCCTCCTTTAAGAATTAAAACATTCATTTAAATTGAGTCTTTTACTCTTATTTTGACTCTGTGAGGTTTCCAATCTGACTCCAAATTATATAATCAAACTTAATATCTTGTTAACATTCATTTAGATTATTGATTATTTATAAATTCCCATAGTCTTAGTTATTCATTCATTAGGGACCCGGTATCGCACAGAGTATACGCCGGCCGTTGCGTATATCTCACGGACACAAAATTGTCAGTCTGATCTTAGTCAGAGGTTGCCGGGTAAACTATTATTTTTATGTCTGGCCGCTCCATGCTTGCTCTGATCATAAAAACAGTTACTTTAGTCTAACACTCATGCAACTTGCTAAGGCAAGTGATAGACATAAATCTGAGAGTTTTAATGAATGTGCCCCGTGCTCCATTCGACCATCAAAACCCCAGTGTGATCATATCCTGACAGAATAATTTTGCGGTAATACCAGACTCCTTCTAATATACTGGTCATAATAATTTCTGAAAGAATTAAAATAAATCAATACAATTTCTGAAGAATTAAAATGAATCAATTACAATTTATTTTGCCAAGTAGGTTACACTTAAATCAATCATTTAGTTTCCAAATTCATCACACAAAAATGTCAACATTCACATCTAAAATAAAAGTAGTAAGATAAAAAATAAAATCACAAAGTCAAATCATACCTGGCAAGTAAAAAACGACACACAGCAGTGCGTGAAGTCTGAATACAGAAGCTTCCTTGAGTCCTTTGTCAATTTTCCTTATATACACCAGTAAAATGGGAGTTATGGTCAATATGGTATTTTCATTTAGTTTCTCGTGTAGTTTCTCGTGTAGTTTCTCGTGGCCCTAAAGGTCACCAAATGGGATCACCCGCCATCTGTACTTAAGATTACCTAGAAAAGACACGCCTCTTAGAGGAACAAAGAATATGTTTTAAAGTTAAATCTCCAATATACTCTTATCTTAGACTTAAAGAAATTAGACCTCTTTTTACCCATCGCACCATGACCTTTAAAAAGATATCAAACATGATGTAACAATATTTCCATCATCACAACATATGATATACTCAATGTTACATGTGTTTAGTATATTTCCAGCAACAGGATCTTTCAGAGGGGAAGAAATACAGGTCAGTTCTTGGGTATCAGTGACCCCTGTGGAGAGAGATAACACCCTCTCTCGGGAACAGGCATAGAATGTGGTTTTATTGTTTTATGGTCCAGCTCCAAAAACACACTCTTGTCCATCTGCCCTACATAAGTAACAGTGGCTTTTCCGAACTCCCATTTTGGCAAATGAATAATGAGATTTGCATTTGACAGCCTACGGAAAAGCTCTTGAAGTTTTGCTATATGTTCGTACCAGTGTGTACTATATAGGACTATGTCGTTTAAATACGCCTCGCAATTTGACAGTCCAGTTAAAACAATATTTACTAAACGTTGGAATGAAGCAGGTGCGTTACGCATTAAGAAAGCCATAACCTTATAATGCATAAATGCATCTGGGGTCACAAAAGCTGATATTTGTTTTGCTCTTGGTGTAAGGGCCATTTGCCAGTAACCTTTTAGGGGAGCCATTTTAGGGACAAACTTGGCCAAGCCAACACGGTCCACACAGTCATCCATCCGCGGTAATGGATAACAGTCTGGCAGAGTGATGGTATTAACACATCTGTAGTCTGTACAAAACCTGTAAGTGCCATCAGGTTTGCCAACTGAAAGGCACCGGGAACTCCAAGGGCTAGAGCTAGGCTCAGCAATATTATTCTTTAACATGTACTCAACCTCCCGTTGCAGAATAGCTCGCTTTTCTGGATTTACCCTATATGGGCGTTGTTTAATTGTCAATGTCATGTTCCAAAACTGTAGTTACAGTCGGAACATCTCAGAATAACTCAGGGAAATCAGTGATCACAGACAACATTGTCGGCTGTTTGATAGGGAGTTAAATGTGACAAATGATCTGCAATGACCGACGGCATAGCAGAGTTGTTGAGTCGACCTTCAATCAAGCATCGCGACGGAGGAGTCATTGCATCATCTTCTTCTACCAGTGAAGAAAGCAACACGGAGGATTCGACTGGACCAGGTAGGTTAAAATTACATATGTCAGTTTTAAAATATTGTGTGTAATATGGTTTGAGCATGTTTACATGACAGACGCGAGAATGCTGTCGCTTATCTGGGGTTAAAATGACATAGTTCAAATCCGATATTTTCTTTTCAACAGTATATTGTCCTTTGAATCGTGCCTGGAATACAGAACCAACACTTGGTCTCCAGGCTTAAACGAACGGGCTCTTGCTTTTCGATCATACCAAGTTTTCATGCTAGATTGGGTCTTTCCTAAATTGTCTCTCACGCACCCTGTATAGTCGGGTACAAACGTCGCTTATAAATTGTAATGCGCTACCAGAAGTAGGTTTGCTCAACCACTGATCTTTTAATGACACGTAAAGGCGTACGAACATAGTGAGCAAACACCAGCTCTGCAGGGCTGAAACCAATCAATTCTTGCACAACTTCTCTAGAGGCCATAAGGATCCAAGGAATCGCATCTTCCCAGTCTGTACCTACCTCCAAACAAGATGAACGCAGCATAGATTTGAGTGTTTTATGGTAACGCCCAAAGGTGCCCTGACTCTCTGGATGGTACGATCTAGAGATGTGGTACCTAATTTGGAGCGACTTTAGGACTTGGGAAAAGACACGTGACTTAAAATGAGTTCCTTGATCAGTTTGAACGAACTTTGGTAACCCAACGAAAGAAAAGAACTTTAACAAAGCCCTGGACACGATTTTAGCTGTTATCTTCCTCAGAGGCACCTGTTGAGCATTAATACGTTTTTCTAATGACAAAGAGACATCTAACTGTTGTTTTCTCATCGTTTACTACAGGCACAGGGCTACCGTGGCACTGAGGGAAAGCAAGTTCGAAGAGCCTTTCACACTCTGCAGGCTGAGCGACGAAACTGTCACTCAGGTCAAAGTCATTGGTAGGTGCTGCATTCCTCAACCTCAGGGTCTGCGACCTAGTGACGACATTATTGGGAAAAACGTCTGGGAATTTTTGTGTGCACTCATCAGGACACTCTTGAACAAGCCGTATAGACACAACTTCGGGTGTGACATCATCGCGGCTCCACACGTTTCCCCCGGCTAAGTCATTGCCAAGGAGAAACGTGACATTGGGAATTGGTAAAGAGTCTTGAATGCCAACAACCACATCACCACACACCAAATCTGAATCAAGATGCACGTAATGTTAGGGAACATCAAGAAAACCCATCTTAATTCCTCGAACAAGAACCCTACTCCCAGTTGCAGTCTTTTCAGACATCGGCAACAAGCCACGGATGAGGAAAGACTGTGCAGCGCCAGTATCATGCAAGATGCGCACAGCGACAGCCTCTTCACCATGCACAGATACGGTCCCTTTCATCAGAAAGGGCTCGTACATGGACTGGTTTTTCTCTGATTTTAACTCTGCACGAAAGACAGGAAGCATTTTCTTGAAGAACTAACGAGACCTATTGGCTTCGTGGACTGTTTTTTCTTTAATATTAAGCATTCTGCCACAACATGCCTGGGCTTTTTACAATAAAAACAGTGTCTGTCCTCTTGTTTTTCTGTTACAATCTTTTTCGTTTCTAGATTAGTGCTCGTGGACGGATTTACTCTTAAGCAAAAAATGTCTCTGGCGATGTTATGTGTTAAAACATGCGCTCACAATCAAACTCTATTCACTTTTCTTTAATACTTAACCCTCTCAGCCGAATCTGCAGCTGTAATGCTTCTGTAGACACAGGAGACTGCATCTCTACAGGCAGAATGCCCTTACCAACCAAAACGGTTTGTAACACAGCCTTGATTGTATCTTTGGTGTGCTTATCAGCAGAAGTGAGCTCAATGTTATAAGTTGTAGCCAAATTCAGCAACTGCTCTTTGGAGAATTTCAAAAATAACTCCACAGAGGATTCTTTAACGAATGCTTCCTCTGTGGCAATTTTAATGCAAAAAAGATGCTTAAACAAAGAGTGCAAAATCAAACACCAGAAATAAACTTAACTGTGACAAAGCTACAAAGTAGCGAATATCTAAACATCAAACGAAAAGCACAATATAGGCTACAAACGACCACGAATTGTAACGTCCACCCACAAATTTAATCTAGTACAATCAGAGTACCAGTGCTCACTAAATAGGCAATATTCCACAATATATTACAAGCTTATATGACTAAACTAAAAGGTATTTGATAGGCAAAATGTTGTCCAACTACTCTAACTCGCCATACACAAAACCAAAACAAAATTCGAAATGCCTACGCAAACTTCAATGGCTTACTCAGCTCGAGACCTCAGACGTGCCCCCTCCTGAGATATCCGCCAAAATAAAATAAACATTCAGACGACTCTAAACAAAAGAACAGACAATCATAATTGCCCACCAAAATACTCACCAAAATGTCGTAGCATTCAATTCAAAAGTTCCGCAATTGACACTAAAGTCCGATTTAATCAAACTACCAATTCCGGACGAGAGCCTCCACTATGTTTTTGGCAGTCGGACACCACCCTTAACATAAAGGAGAGACGCACACAGAGCATCTTGTATCAAGAAATATAGGGTTATTTATTTAACAGACATAGGTACCAAAACAATAGGCAGGTTGACAAATAACGGTCGCAGTCATAAAGACTACAGTAAGGCGGAACATTTTCTACTGCTGGGTGGCCGCTGTGTTGTCACTCAGAAGTGCTCTGCTCTCGATCTCTGTGTGCGCAGCTAGGAGCAGTCCCAGACTCTTTTTGTCATGATTCTGCCCTCTTGTCCTTGTTCTACTCTAGTTTTGAGGCAGGATCATGACAGACCCATGTTTTGTGTGCTAGCACATGGCCTTTTCTTTGGGCTGTGTGCTTGCGTGTCTCGTCTCCTGACCCCACCCCCTCGTCTCCTCGTTAATCATCCTGTCATTGTTTGATCATTGTCACATGTTCCCCGCTTGATTTGCTCCTTTATTTAATGCCCTTGTGTTTGCTGCCCTGTGCTCGTTCGTTTTGTATCTTTCATGTGAGAAGTTTGTTCTGTTGTCAAGTCCAAGTCAAGTGAAGTTTATTGTCTAGTTTATATTCAAGTTTAGGGTTTGATCTGTCTAGTGTTAAGTATCTTGTTTATGTTGTTTGCTCCCTCGTGGGTTTTTGTTTTCCTGTTTTGTTTGTTAATAAAAGTGTCTTTTGTGTAACTGCTGTCTGCGCTTGGGTTCTGTCTTCCTGATTCCTGACACTTTTATAATCAACCCGTGGCTCATCTGTAATTAAGGAAAGAGACACTGCACTCAAACCTATGTAGGAATGAACACCAGAACTGGGGAATGTAACATTTACTTACAGTGCCGCTGCTAGCCATTTTGGTGCCCTAAGCATAATTCCTTTATAATGCCCCCCACCCCGACCCTAAGAAAAAAAAACGTTTGTTTTTGCAAGTTTAATTTTTTATTGCCAAACATATAACTTAATAGCAGAAAGTAAAATCTTCACAACTTTAGCCAACACACACTACACATTTGAAAGTGCAAACTTTTATAGAATAGCAAAACAGAAAAATTACCAAACTTAAATTATCAAAATAATCCAGACATGTTTTTCCCAAGTACAATGTCACTTTAAATTACAATAAACATCCATAAGTAAACAAGAATACTCAGTATTCTTAAATAAAACAAAGATTCAGAGAACTAAGTGTCACAGTAATGTTCGCTTCATATCATGACGTTTTATATTTATATATATTTAAGAGTGATGAATTGTAACATGTGCACTGACTGCTAACGTTAACTTTTACTGAGAAAGTATTAACCACCGTCACGTCAAAATAAACCACAAAATAAACTACTGCTCAATATCTAAAGAAGAAAGTAACAGTTATTTGTAAAATGCATATGCATGTTTTACAGTAATGTTTCTCAATTTAGCTTGCACTGAAGTTATAAATTATAACAACATAGTTTGCTAAACATTAATATCAGCACAGCAAGTTCGAGGCGCATTACGATTAGCAGCAGCTGCAGCCCTTGCGCATTTCCCTTATTTAGAAGTGAATGATTAAACATGATGGACTTACCTGCAAGTAATGCACGGGCATCATCCCGCAGTTTCTTTTTTTCCCATCCTGACTCCTGCTGTCTTTTCGAGGACATTTCCAAAAGTTGCCTTCTGACTGGCCGTTTCTATATCCGAAAGCTGCAGCCTGCGCGAGGTCGCATATGCAGGCTGCATCAGGGACGTGCACAGACATTTTGAGGGGCAGGGGCTCAAGTGAAATAAAGGGCACTTCTCATAATTATGTATTTTTTTCTTTTTTTTTTAAACAAAAAAAGTATATATATTAACGCAATTTTGACTTCCTTTTTTAAAATTTATTTAAAAAGTTAATTATTTGATCTTCCTCAAACTCAACAATTGTTTCATTTTTAAAAGATGTCTACAAAATAATCAGTTCACACAGACACCATGTTCTCCTTAGTATTCTAGGTTTATAGAGCAGCAAAGGAAACCATAACACAATGTGCATGTTTTGAAAACATTAAATTAAACATTAATGACAAATTTGTTAAAATGCTAAAAACAAAATTGTGACTGCTGAGTTAGTGCTACATGCCAATAAATGCTATATGCTTGCGTTTAGCTGAAGTTCTATTAGTTTGCAATTAGTTGTTAATCAAAATCTGTATTTTTGTCTGATAAGGGCTCAAAATATAAGGTCTGTTTACTAATGTGAGCTTCTGGCATGAGCCTCAGAGCAGAGCCAATTAGAGCAGAGCTCAGCATTATTATTCATGACCCTTTCAAATAGGGCAAAAATAGACCATTTCATTCAAATGACAAATTCTAGGCTTGTAAATGGACATGTAAAAACGTTTCTGGATAATTTTTGCACTTAATAAAGTGCCTTCTTTTTCAAAGAACAATTTAACATATTATTGAACAGATCCTTTGGCACCTTTAATTTTAGGTTTCATATTTATTAGGGTTACACATGTCAGAAACAACAAATATAGATTAGGCCTATTTTATTTGTATTTTATATTTTACTTTTTTGTGATGTCAGTAAAAATTCAGACTGGGCAAGTAAAATACTGAACCATCAGATTTCTCCCCAATCTACTACATCACTCCAGTATAACACATTATAGGTTACTTATTTAACAGCCATTACAAAAAAACGCAAACAAAAAAAGCTTACTACTGCAGTTAGTAATTATTTTATTGTTTGTGCTTTATTATTTTATGAGCAGTCTGTTTAAACGACATACACTATACTGTTGCAAGTTTGCAACTCTTCAGGTTAATATGGGATTGTCGTGGAAAACAATGTCCCTGAATCGTTATGTGTAACAACGTGTCCCATATTTTGTGCATAAAACTGTTAATATAAGAAAGAGCTTTCTTCCTCACACACTCACCGGTCGCCTGCCTGCATAATCATGCATATCGCGTCTCGTTCGGCTGAGCTTTGGCGCTCCTACAAGCGCGAATGCAGCACGAGTAAAGACACGACCAATCATAAAGCGAAGTAAGTTAGAGAGGCGGGACTTAGGAAAGGTAAAGCCAATCATATTAGCGATGTGAGTTTTGGAGGCGGGACTCATCTGTTAACCGTTTATGTACCACAAATAGCGCTATTTTTCTTTTATAAGAGTTTAAATCTCATTTAAATGATTACTGAATAAATTAATGTTAAATTAAATAAGTAACAAGTAAAAAACACAAGAAACAGACAGACATCAGTTGTTATATGAATAAAGATCATATTATTAAGAAAAAATTAAAAAAGCACCCCAGAAAAAAAGGGCACTTTTTCTCCAGGAATAAAAAGGGCAGGTGCTCAAGCCCCCTTTGATGTCTATGTGTGCACGTGCCTGGGCTGCATACGTCATCAAGCTTTATTTCAGTTAACTGAACATTACATTAGCAAGTCATAAGCATATTACAACAATTTACGATTAACTAAGAATAATAGTTAACTTTATAATTGTTAACTCTTTCCCCGCCATTGACGAGATATCTCGTCAATCTGCAATACCGCTATTATCCACCAGGTCGCGCTATTCCGCAACTTATAAAAACCGGAAGTATTGCCCTAGGGCAAACAGCTGTATGTCCGTGTATGTTTTAAAGATCGCTCTGCATCTGATCTCTATCAAAAGTCCTTCAGAAAAATGGAATTATCTCAGCTTTTTGCTCAAAAATTGGTGTTTTTGATGAAACCTACACATATTTGAGAGGTGATAAAAACAGAACACATGAAGGTAGGATGAAACGGATTTTTTTGTTTGAAAGCAGAGGGTCTGTTCTTTTATTTCATATATTGTATGTTTATATACTTAAAAAGGAGCATTTTCTGGAAGGCATTAAACTTTTGTGAAAATCATGAAAAATGCTGGCGGTGAAAGAGTTAATATAACGAAATAAGAACGTTTTGATGACGTATGCAGCCTATAAATGCAACCTATGGAGGCTGCAGCCTTCGGATTGAGAAACGGCCTCTGTCAAACTTCGTCATGCGCCCGCGCGATCAACCGGCACGGACAATCAAAGGCTGGGGGGCATACTTTCTAGACTAGAGCCATTAAATTATCTCGTTCCCCCTTTTTTGTAACATATACATGGATATAAAGGGCCTAATAATATTTTTATAGGCTAATGAAATAATTTCAGCATTAAACATTTTTTTCATTAGGCTATTATTTTTGGTGCCCCCTCAGCACGTGGTGCCCTACGCACAGCGCGTGATGCGCGTTATGGGAGCGGCAGGGCTGTTTACTTACAAGAAAGACATTTAGTAATTCTCTAAAATTGCATGGATTTATACAGACATGTAAAATCAGCTTTGTCACATTAGATTAAGCTAAAGTCCATTAACTACACAGGTACAGATGCAGAAATATAGCCTTTAATATATAATTGCATAATTGTAGTTTGTGTTGCTATCAAAATACAATTATAAAAGATAACAATAGCATTTTTAATAAAGTTTTATTCTCACACATTCACTTTAGCTGTGTGATTTTGTTGTTTTTTAACTAAAGGGGGTATCACAGTAAAAGTCCGCTTAGGACACCCATTTGGCCAGCAGTGGCCCTGAATGGGATGATGGTGCAGAGACCCGTGACGTTACTTTTAAAGGCGGGAGATTTACACTTCAATGGAAATGGGATGGACCTGAAGATGGACAGGACAAGAGAGAGAAAAAGAGAAAGAAGAAACAAAACAAAGACACACCCACACAGACGTAACACCAGTGTAGTTATTAGCATATACAAAACAATCAATGTCTTTAGCATAGATATCTTTACCATGCTTCACAACGCAATGCAGCACAACTCGTCCAGCGAATGTTTAGTAAGACACTATAAACAATAATAGGATACAGGTCTCTTGGCTAAGAAGATGAATATCCTAAAATTAATCCAACAGCTTTAGAAGCAGGTAGCGATACCTTTAATGATTAGTAACTACAGATTATGAGCATGAACTACAAACAACATCATGTGTGATACAAATCAGACTTTATTGATGAACTAAACATGTACTACTATAAACATACAAACACACACACATACATACAGTTCAGCATTGAAAGAAGGTAAAGATTTAAGTAGAGAAAAGAATTAAGCATGAAGTTATGGCAGTATTTGTAATTGAGCAGATCAAAGCCTAAAACAAACCATCAAAACTCAGATGTGTTCTTAGGCAGGGGTCTTTAAGCTGTGAAGATGTCACACTCTAAAAAGGTGTCTGACCCAAACAGAGATCATACTTTCAGAGGGAAAGTTAACGTCTCGGTTACATATGTAACCCTCGTTCCCTGAAGGAAGGGAACCGAGACGTCACGTCGTGACCGACGAATTGGGAACTCGCTTAGAAAGACCAATCTGCTTCGTATACTACTAAAACGCCAATGAACTTGGCATTGAGATATTTGCATAATGCTGCCGCCGCCCCACCAGGTGCGTATATAAGCCGCAGGTGCAAATATGGAAATTAGCTTCATTTCGCTGAGAAAGCCGGAAAGTGTGACCGGCCGATAAACAGCAGGGAGCAGCCCTGTGGTGACGGGACGTCTCCGTTCCCTTCCTTCAGGGAACGAGGGTTACATACGTAATCGAGACGTTCCCTTTCAGTCAGTCACTACGACGTCACGTCATGACCGACGAATTGGGAATCCCTACCAAAACGCCACTGAGGGCTGACCTCTTCCAGTGTCTGCGTAAAGCCCTCCGGTTCTACTTAAGGAGAAGGAGAATTAGGTTTTAAGGCAGAAGGCCGGGCACTAGATGTTCCTTTAACCCCACAGTAGTGCCAGCGACTGGGAAGCGCCCTATCTGAGCTGGATAGGAATGCTGCGGAAACCACCGCCCGTTAAGGGCTAATGGTGGGCGAAAGTCAACCGTAGTTGAGGTAAAAAGACAGCCATGGCTGTGTAAGCAAAGCAGTGCTCTGTTGAGGGAAACGTGGGCTAGCAGGATTAACCCCACGGAAAAATACTCACAAAGGAACCCAGTGGGACGCAATGTGGATGCCCGAGCCAAACACATAGGTTCGCGAGGATGCAGCTAGTGAGAGGCTGGCAGCGGATGCTCCACAACATCAGGCTGCCAAGGCAGCAGAGGAAGACAAACAAACCATTACGCATTTTTGTCTTAATGGTCTTCCATACTGATGCTCAATTTGGAGCACCAGTCGGAGACTGCAAGCCGACCTGCGAGCCTGTTCTCTGTGCTTCCCCTGACGAGGAAAGGACACGAAAGGAGACAGGCTCGACACGAACACTGTAAAATCTAATGAACGTATTAGGTGTCGCCCAACCAGCAGCGTAGATGTCTGTTAGCGAGGAACCACGAGCGAGTGCCCAAGATGAGGCAACACTTCTAGTAGAGTGAGCTAAATGGACAAGGAATGTCCTGCAGATTATAAGCAAGGGCGATAGTATCAGCTATCCAATGAGACATTCTCTGCTAAGTGACAGCTTTCCCTCTCTGCTGACCACCGTAACAAACAAAGAGCAGATCTGAGGTCCTGAGGCTTCGTGTGCGATCCACGTAGAGGCGCAGAGCGCGTACGGGACATAATAAAGCCATGGTTGGGTCTGCCTCCTCCGGGGGCAGCGCTTGCAAGCTCACCACCCGATCTCTGAAGGGAGTGGTGGGAACTTTGGGCACGTAGCCTGGCCTGGGTCTGAGTGTTACGCTCGAGACATCAGGACCAAACTGAAGGCACGAATCGTTGATGGAGAATGCATGGTGGTCCCCTACCCTCTTAACAGAGGCCAATGCGAGCAGGGTCAGAGTTTTCATTGATAAAAACTTAGACTCACAGACTGCAAAGGCTCGAACGGGGTTCTTGCAGGGCTTTCAGCACCATGGACAGGTCCTAAGGAGGAATAGAGGGAGGGCGCGAAGGATGTAGCCTTCGTGCGCCTCTTAGAAATCTAATAATTAAATCGTGCTGGCCAACCGATCTGCCGTTTATTAAAGAGTGATGTGCAGATATAGCGGCGACATCAACTTTAATGGTGGAGGGTGACAGCCTACCATCTAACCGGTGTTGGAGGTATGTAAGCATGATATTAATGGGGCATTCTCGGGGGTCCTCGCGTTGCGAAGAGCACCAATCGACGAAAAGGTTCCATTTAAGCCCGTCTTGTGGACGGCCCTCGAGCCGCGGCGATGGTGTTAGATACCACTTGTGATAAATCACCTAAACCTTGTGTGTGCTCAACAACCATACGTGGAGATCCCACAGGTCTGGGCGTGGGTGCCAAAATGTGCCCCCTCCTTGAGAAAGAAGGTCCTTCCTCACGGGAATCCGCCAGGGAGGGGCTGTCACGAGGAGCATCAGTTCTGGAAACCAATTCCTGGTTGTCCAGTAAGGCGCAACCAGTAGAATGCTCTCCTCGTCCTGCCTGACCTTGCACAGTGTCTGTGCGATTAAGCTCACTGGTGGAAAGCTCACTATTTGCGCATCCCCCGCGGCCAGCTGTGTGCCAACGCATCCACGCCGAGGCTGCCCTCGGTTAGTGAATAAAATAGGCGACAATGGCTATCGTCCGGTGAGCAAACAGATCTATCTGCGCACGACCGAACTTCTTCCAAATTAGCTGAACTGTCTGGCGTTCATTGGGGCGTGCAGCTCGGGAAAGCGCGTCTGCTGCTGTATTGAGCGAACCCGGAAAATGGCACGAAGGGACCTCAGATGCACCTCAGATGCTACTGACTCCAAAGGAGGAGATGACGAGCGAGATGCGACAGGTGACGAGAGCGCAAAAAAACGCCTTGGCGGTAGATAAACGCAACAGTCGCAATGTTGTCGGTGCTGACTAATACATCCTTCCCTCGCATCTCCGTAGCGGAGCGTACGAGTCCCAGATATACAGCCCACCGCTTGCGGCAGTTGGGGTGCTATGCACACCCCTGAGACTGCAAGCCCGTCATACATGGCTGCTCACCCCATGCTGGGGGCATCATATGTGCTACAGAATGCCAGAAGACCTGTCTCAGGGGCATATCTTGCCCTCAGAAATGCTGGGTCTGACCACTGGGTGAAATTGAAACGACACACAGGTGTAATGGTTACACGGTGTATGCCGGAGTGCCACGCTCTTCTTGAGACTCGATCATAAAGCCAACTCTGAAGCGGTCTCATATGGAGCAGCCCGAGCGGTGTCACAGCCGCAGCTGCTGCCATATGCCCCCGGAGCATCTGAAATTGTTTCAGAGGGACACGTTCTTCCCTCGAAATGAACCAAGGCAAGTCAGAATAGACTGGATGCGCGCTTCTGTTAAACACGCCGATAAATCAATCGAGTCTAGTTCCACACCGAGAAAAAAGATCCTCTGCACGGGGCAAAGTTTGCTCTTTTCCCAGTTGACATAAAGACTTCTTTCTTTTTAAACGAGCGAGATGCCGAAGCATTAAGTCTCTGTGTTTGCCCAGCGTCTGCCAAGAACGAGCTATTATAAGCCGACTTAAATATAAGCAGAATGCGAACAACGCTCTCTCTCTGGGGGTTTAAAGCTGTGTCTAGCACTTTCATGGAAACACGGGGAGAGAGCGACAGCTTGAATGGAGGTACTTAGTATTGATATGCCCTCCCCACGAACGCAGAGCAAAGAAACGGCCTGTGGCGAGGGGAGATGGACACATGAAGTACACGTCTACAGGTCTAAGGCTGCAACCGATCTGAACATTGAAATACGCGCTTCTGTGTTATCATCCTGAAGGATCTCATTTGGAGAGCCGGTGCGTAAATCAAATCGGTTGTAATCCACCACGTATTTTGGGTACTATGAGATAAAAGCTGGAAAAACCCTATAATCATCTCGGTAAGAGGGACCGGCTCGATACGTCCTTCGCCAGCAGGACATCAACTTTTGCACGCAGTACATGTGCATCGGACGCTTTCACTGTAGTGATACAAATGCCCGAGAATTTGGGGGTGTGCCGGTAAATTGTATTTCGTAACCGAGGCGGATCGTGTGTAAAACCCAACAAGATGGGCTGATGAGCTGAAGCCAAGCACCCAGGGACCATACGAGGGGAATTAACGGCACTACCGAAGTACCAGGGGTGGGGCAGCGGAGCAGGGCAGGTGAGACTGCCGGTGCGTGTGCCGTGAGAGCACGAACATCTACAGCGTGTGTGTGTGTATGTGTGTTTGTGTGTGTGTGTGACACTGACCTGAGCCCGCTGATGGTGATGGTCGTCTGTTCTCCTGAGCAGAGAGCACAGAGTTCGGTAAGGGTGATGGTCGTCCGGTCTCCTCAGCGGAGAGTGCAGACTCCGAAAAACACCCGCTGGCAATAGAGGAGGAGGAGGGTGAGCTGGTGTGCGCCCGCTCACGGCTCTCTCGATCCTCAGGAGACCTGGAGAGGGAAGAGGAATGCACTCTTAGTGTGGTTATGTGGGTACTGGCTGGACAGCCAGTGGAACAAATTGAAACCAAAGATTTTCCACCTGGCCCTCTTCCGGGGGAGGGAGCGGTGCCTTCACCGTCTCCCGAAGAGTGATCCTCTCCAACTCCGGGTCGCCCGACTCGGGGCCGCTTGAAACTCCGTTTGCCACGGGGTAGCTGGCTGAGCGGGCGGGGCGAGCTACTGACGACCGGTTCCCTTCTGCTGCCGAGATGGGGTCCGAGGAGGGGGAACAGCGCAGGACACCCTCGGCGAGAGGCAGACTGAGGAGCCGGCGTTGGTGGACCAGGGCAGCTCTCCTCCGCCGGGGCACGACCTAAGAGATTGCCTCAGTCTGCGTTGTGGAAACTCCTGGACTCGCCGAAGAGGTTGGTCTGTGAGAGAGGAGCATTCAGGAAGTTATTCTTGTCTGAGTCCATTGCGTCAGCCAGACAGAGCCAAAGGTGGCGTTCTTAGACCACTGTGGTGGACATGGCACGACAAAGGGTCGTGGCCTCCTTCGCGGCGATCTCAAGACATGCACAGCCCCATGGCGTGCAAGAGATGGCATGCAACGGAGCAACTTCCAGGAGCCAGCGGGGGCCGGACACAGTTGCATCACGACCCCCCGCTCACCGAAAGGAAGCTGAAATAACCCTTAGCGGCTCCATCAGCGATGGAGGTGAGGGGTGAAGGCTGAACGGCCGAAGGCCCGAGCAGCTCCGAAGTACCAATCATGCAAGGCGGGACGGTTCGGGCAGAGGGGGGTTAACCCCTCCAACTCTACCGCTCCCGCCGCTCGAGCTGGCACGGCCGCTATCTCTGAGACGACTCCGCCTCGGAGGGAAAAGGGGGTTCCCCTCAGATGCTGTAGAAGTGACAGGACCAGAAGGAGGTCCAATGGATTCGGCAGAAATCGTAGAACACAACTCTGCAGTCTCCATCGGGACCTCAACCGGAGGACGAGGAGGCTGGGAGGTGGAGGACGCATCCCCCGACCTGCTCAGCGTAGTGATGCAAAGAGCGTCCTGCAAGCGCTTCGCAGCCGCACCATGGCAAAATTCAGCCCTGCAAGGGCGCGGGCGTCATTCCCGTAGAAACGACAGTCCCAATTCAAGAGGGTTATGCACTCACAGAGAGAACAAAAACACTCGAATGCTGCCTCGGGTGCTCGATGCCCAAGCACGAACACAGCTCTCGTGACCGTCTCTGGAACCCCTGTACTTCTGCACGGAGGAAAAGCTATCCTGAAAAGGACGCTGATCTCCGAAAATACGAGAGAGTGGGTGTCTTTAAAAAGACACAGAGCTCTCACGTATCACTCTTTCAGGGAAATCACTCTATAGGTGCTCAGCTGGTGATGCGCACAGGGAGAGGCAACGCACACACTGAAACTCAAAATAATAAAGAAGAGGAGTGGAACTGCGGCGTCCGCTGTGGTAGTCAGTCCCTCCAGGATTTTGCGGGCCTTTTTTGTGATTGTTGCAGCCTAAAATGCATGATGTTGCGGCCACTTTTCTAAAAAGTTGCACTGAAAGTTGCGATGTTTTGTTTTTAATAGGTAAAAACAGCAAAGGTATAGAGATTTTTACTTAAAGTGCTCAAAGTATGCTTTTTGGCCTTTTCCCTTTTACTTTATTGTGTTATATATTTTTTGTGTGCATGTTAAAAGTTTACAGAGTCAAAAACCAAAAATCCACCCCATAGAGACTTACCATATCCCACATAAAACACTGTTCACCATCTGCTCTATTGTACTCCAGCCTTTACTTTAAAGACAAACGTGCTCACTATGTAACACACAATCTAATGACAACAAAACCACAAACCAACCTTTAAGCAACATTATAAAAAGGCAAAACAAATGATTTTGACACAACAAAATTTAACAAACAAAGCTTTATTTTGAAACCAAATCTGCTCCTGCAAAAATGTAAATGTGCTGAACCTTACAAACACTTAGCAGCATTTATGTTGAAAGATTATATGAGTGCAAAAAAAGTTTTCAATTAGTTAATTAGTTAAAAGCCTAAAGTTTAAGTGCACAGCCCTTTACAGTAAACACAGTACAGGCCTAGTACCATTTCATAACATTGATACTCTCATCTAACTAATCAAAAATAACTTTTGCTTTACAGAAACATACTAATTGAATTTATTTCTGCAGATATGTTAACAAAATAATACTAAACCCTGCATCCTTCTACCAACACATAACACTGATACCACTATGGATCAACAAATATGCAGAGCAAAACTGTATATCAGTATACAGTAATTATAAAGAAAACAAAAAAATTGCACTGACCCTGCTCCAAAACTAAAATGCATAGATAACTTCACAGTATTTATGTTTCAATATGTCAATACCAAAACAATTCAAAACCAAGATTTGTAACCACACACTGTACCTGAATGCATTCAAATACAAGTTAAATACTATAAAATGCTTTGAAACAATTAACTCTTAAGAAAAGCGCTACATAAATAAAATTGAATTGAATTGAATAAAAATATATCTTACTACACAAGCCTACATAGTAAATCTTGATAAATATTAAAGCTTCCCTTGATCTTAATCCAAACAAGATCAGTACATTTATCTTCGTAATGAAGAAACTCCATTTTTGAAGATATTAATGACAAAGCCTCTCTTCAATCACATTATGAAAAAAATAACACACTAACCCAGTTCAAAAATGTGCATTGAACTATACAGTAAACATTAAGCATCAAGTATTTTGAAAGATACCAATAAACAAAGAACAGTTAAACAAAATGGCATTTTGCAGGGTAACATGCATCTGTCTAGTCTGATATCTAGTTTTCTGAGATCTGACTAATCCTCAATATCCTCCATGTCCTCCTCAAAATCTTCCTGCATTTCAAAAGCTCCACTGGTAAGTCTTTGGTTGTGGTATAAGAAGACCAAGGCTTTGAGGTTGTTGTTTGACATGGATCTCCTTCGGCTGGACAAAACCAGCTTGTATATACTGTTGCTGCGTTCAGCATCTGCAGAGTTCACGATGACATCTTTGTATCGTTTGGCCAGGACACTCAGTATGGGCAGCCTTTCCTGCAACCCATCCCAGAAAACATCTAAATCCACCACTCCACTTGCTGAAGCTTTGAGTGCAGTTGGACCTAGATGGGTGAAGTAGGCATCAAATTCTTCTGTAGGAACAGCACTGAAGCCTGGAATGTATTTGTAGCTGACCACACTCTCATCCATAAATGCAGTGTGACGAGGATCAAAGACCCTGACTTCATTCAGAAAATGAATGGCGGGCTGTCCATCTGACATGTACTTTTTGAGTTTGTCCTCTGCATTGTTGTAAGCCTGCTCCACTTTGTTAAGGATGTGGTTCTTTATAGCTAAAGTCAGGTCAAGTCCCTCAAAGTACTGGGCATATGCTTCATACTGTAGTTGTGCATTTGCCAAAATGTGCATGTGCAGATCCTCAAGGTAGTCAAAAACCTTGGTGGTTACGGGACGTCTACTCTGGAAGATGTCCAGAAGTTGAATTACTCTTCTGCACTTCTCTGACATGATGCATATCTCAACGTGCAGACTTTGAGCCATATCTGGATCATGTAGCATTTCATGGAGTCTCTCCACACTCTGAGGCGTGCTTCTGGCACAAGTCTATGGAAAAAAAAGAGTAAAAAAAAGAAAGAAAATTGTGTTAATGCAATCAACCACAAAAGTTGCTTGTGTACCGTACTTTCCGGACTATAAAGCACACCTGAATATAAGCTGCATCATTCAAAAATGCGTCATTAAGACGAAATAACAAGTCAAAGTGGACTATAAGTTGCATTTATTTAGAAAATTATTTCACAAAATCCGAGCCGGGGTACTCTGCGTTCGGGCCCATTTCCGAGCTCAGAGCCCTCTCTTCGGACAGCACGCCAAATACGTTTACTAATTTAATCTAACCAACTTATTTGTAAGGGTGAACTTGTGAAACAATAGCAGACAGATCAGCAGGCTGAATAGATGTATGTACGTTAAAAGTAATACTATAAGTTATTTAAATGATAAACCATGGCTTATAGACAGAAAAATACGGTATGTGTGTGGAGGTAAAATACAAAGTAAAACATTTTTTAAATAAGAATTTTAACAATAAATCTAGCATACTTACATCCACTTCCATCTCAATAAACTCCTTGTAGAGTCCGAAATGTTCTGAATGGTACTGGACTGCAGTGAACCACGAGTTCCAGCGCGTAGCACATGGATTTGGAGACAACGTAGCTTTCTTTCCTGTTGGTAGTTTTTTTGTCAGGTATTGAAGATATCTTCTTTTCCGGGAGCCAGCTTGGTAGAACATTTGTGAGAAACACACCATGAATGCATTCAGTTGGTAAAAAGGTCTCAAGAAGGCACTACCTATCAGGTTCATTATATGAGCCAAGCATGTCACATGAATTGAGTTTGGGAATAAGGACTGCAACGCAGCTTTGTAGGCCTTTTTCATATATGCCGCGTTGTCAGTGTTGAACACCACAACATCATCGTTGTCTATGTTGTATTCGTGTAGACACTTGACAACCGCCATAGACACTGTGGGTTGTTTACACTCCTCAAGGAACACTGTGTCTGCAAGGTATGCCAATATTCTCTCCGAAACATCCTTCTCCAGCGGAGCAATTAGGATGTTTAGAACATGTAGCAATGTTGTAGCACTGGTATCACACCAATGTCTGCGCTACTGGACCAGTTCTAGGTTCTAAGGAGTGGGGGAGCAAAAATCACTACACCAGAGACCGTTACTTTAAATACAAAAGGCCGGCTATTTACTGAATGTAAAATACATGAATATAAACAGAACTATGAAAATGTAAAACAAGAAAATATACTCAAAATATTCTCAATATTGAGGTAAGTAGAAGTAAGTATAAAAGATTAAAGAAATAAAATAATAAATTGTATTTCACTTTCTTTTTGTTATTTAGTTCACCTAGGTACTTTAAATTAGACTGATCTAAGTTAGACCGGTCTTTTCCTAGGTTGAATCTATTTTTGAATCCTTATTTTTTCCTTCTCAAATAAACCCTTTTTCCTTTTCTTTTACAGGTAAGAAAATACCTTCAATTCAAACAATCAAATCAAAATGAACCATAAACATTATAAATCACATTTCAAATCACATTTCAAGTCACATTTTAACATATCAACTCAATGTGAAAATAGAAGTGTCCCTTTAATTCAGTCCGAATTCAAATGGGAGTTCAATTATTCGGTTCAATGAAGAGTTTCAGTTCGATTCAGTCCGCAAAAAGAGTTCAATCAGAGTTCAATTCGATCCAAAAAACAATTTCATATACTCCTACCGCTCTGGCAGCGAGTCACTGTACTCAAAAGATTTCCTCACTGATGTGATGAAGAAGATTATTTGCAAATCCGGGTCTGGCTCGCCATCTTGAATCACGTCTGCACGTGTGCACACCCGCACACTGCAGATCAATCCTCGCTCCGACAGAGCCTCAAATCAAGCACATAAAAAAACCTGACCTGTATAACAGGTCATAAACACAATAAATTAATTTTTAACTCTTCAAATCACACAATTACATGTTCCACAGTCTCTGAGTTGTAAAGTTATTGCTGCGATGCTTTTTCACTACAAAATGGCGGCGGAGCGGTCTCCATTAACTCACCGCTCCGTCTCCACGTAATTACATAACACATCCTTCATTTACAAAGCATACATTCACTTTTAAAACATTCACAGTTTTTATAAACCCAAAATTCTAATTTGTAAACAACTTATAGCAAAACATTTCTTTGTAAACAGCTACGTTTTACTATTAACTCTCTGCTAGAGAAAGTAAAAACATGTGACACAGCAAAGTGCAAAAAGACAACTCAAACTCACCAAAACCGTTGTGGCTTAGTTCTCATAAAATCCCTGTCAATCCCTGATCAGGTAAGTTATGTTTTTTAACTGCAAAATCAACTTTTACACTCTTTTCTTAGCTTATTAAACAGAGTTCGTTCTCTCCGATCTCTCTTCTGCTCTCTCCCGCAGGTTTCTGCTGCAGCGTCGCTAACGTGATGCTCTGACGTCACTAGCCCGTTAAAGGGGTGGTGAACTGAATTTTCTGTCAGCATACTTTTAATATTTGGACATTAAATTGCTGTTTTAACATTTTTAATTCTCATGAATGAACTTAATTAAATGAATCACTTAACTTTTTTAACTTATTTATATATTTATGTCATATTTTTAACAGGGTTACATCCTCCCCTCTTTACCTAATGCACGTCCCTGTGCATTCTGAACCTATACTGTCATAACTCTAGGGTTTTTTGGAAAGTTAGGCTCTTTAAGGGAATCTGTAAGCACTTCACTCAAGGTTTGAAATAAAGACTGAACTACAGTAACTAATGGGTTCCCTAACTCAGGGTAAGTTAGTCTTTTAGCTGCTTTTCTATCTCTGATAGGTCTTCTAGAACACTCATCTTCTGTCTGGATATAACTTTGGCCCATAACACTTGTGTCCTCCTTGTCCTCCTGAGCAGGTTGAATGGAAGGATGGGCATTATCCAGATCTTCCTCAGGTAAGTTTTCAGTTTCTTGTCCAGTGGTTGAGCCGCTCTCTTCAGGATCAGGTAAGTAATTGGTTCCAGGATCATAGGTCTCTACTGGGACATCTTCAAGAGCTTTGGCTACGTTTGAAGGGCTTTGCTTAACAGCAGTCAACTCTTTGGAGGGTTCCGGTTGAATCCTTTCTGGTAAGTATTCTATGGGTTCAGGGGTCGGGTCAAACACTAGTGTTTCTACTTGTAGGTTTCTGTGTCTATCATAGTGATATTCCTCAGAGTCAGATTGGGATTCATCCCCATCAGCTCCATCCGTACTGTCATTTTTAGGATGTTGTCGAGTTCTTGGTCGTCTCACTGTCATGGCCGGGTTAGTTTCACTTTCAATTGAGGTTACAGGAAGGAAACCGCATGGCAGCAAGAGGTCACGATGAAGAGTTCTTTGTGGACCATCTCTTGTCTCAGGCCTCACAACATACACTGGGACGTCTCCAGACTGTCTCTGGACAATATACACATCGGACTCCCACCTGTCGGCCAACTTGTGCTTGCCTCTAAGACGGACAATTCGGACTAAGACTCTGTCGCCTTCTTTCAAGGTGGAGTCAACGACATGCTTGTCGAACCTCGCTTTATTGCGACTGGCTGTCTTTTTAGCATTCTCAGTTGCTACTTTGTAACTGTCTTCAAGTTGGGATTTCAGGTTGCGAACATATTGAGAGTGTGAGCCTGGCCGGTGATTGACTGGTAGGCCAAAGGCTAGGTCAACTGGCAATCTTGGCTGACGCCCGAACATTAACTCGTAAGGGGTAAAACCAGTTGTCTCGTTTTTAGTACAATTATAAGCGTGTACTAAGGGTTTGACGTAATCCCGCCAGTGACTCTTTTTCTGATTCTCGAGAGTTCCCAACATGTTGAGCAGGGTCCTGTTGAAGCGTTCTACAGGGTTCCCTCTCGGATGGTAAGGGGTGGTTCTTATTTTTTGAGTGCCAATGAGCTCACACAGTTCCTTTATTGTTCGGGACTCAAAGTCGGGACCTTGGTCACTGTGGAGTTTTTCGGGGATGCCATAATGGACAAAAAAGTGGTCCCACAGGCTCTTGGCCACTGTCCTGGCTTTCTGATTTGGGGTGGGGACAGCTACTGCATATTTCGTAAAATGGTCGGTAATGACCAAAATGTCTTTAGTGTTACTGGAGTCTGGTTCCACACTGAGAAAGTCGATGCATACAAGTTCAAGTGGTCTTGTCGCGATGATGTTGACAAGTGGTGCGGCTTTCTCAGGCATAGCCTTACGTCGTATGCAGCGATTGCAGGTTTTAACTTTAGTTTCCACCTCAGCTGACATTTTGGGCCAATAGAAACGCTTCCGGACGAGATCTAGAGTGCGCTCTACGCCCATGTGGCCCATATCGTCATGAAGACTCTTGAGAACTAAGGATCTCAGGACTTGAGGGAGTACAAGCTGGTAGTGAGTTTGAGCACCCTCCTGTCGTTTTCGATACAAGACGCCATTTAAGACAGTAAGTTTATCCCACTCTCTTAATAAGAGACCAAGCTCAGGAAGTTCCTTCCTCAAGGATGGTGGGGGTTTCTCTCCTAACTCCACTTGCCTGAGTACTTCACGGATGCAGGGATCAGAGTTTTGCTTGTCTCTTAATTCAGCTGGTTCTAATGAGGGGATGACAGGTAAGCCACCTAGCTGATCCTCTTCTTCAAAGCTTTGTGGGAGAGCCTTTGGATGATGGGCAAGTGACACAACCAAGGTGGTGCTGGGTGATGTTTCCCCAGAGTGATTGTTGATCACTTGACGAACTGAGTGGTTTTCACAGATAGCTTTGATGGTGTTTTTATCCAGGTGTGCATAATCAGCCTCTGATAAGTGTCTTTTTGTGAATTGTTGTATTCTTTCCAACTCTTTTTGTGATGATGTGTCATCAGGTAACTTGCCGTGGGGACGCCTGGACAGCCCATCCGCGTCTTGATTTTGCTTACCGGCTCTGTATTGTAGCTGGAAATCAAATGTCGACAGGGCGGCTAACCATCTGTAACTCGTGGCGTCAAGCTTAGCAGAGGTAAGAATATATGTTAATGGGTTGCTATCGGTGACAGCAAGGAATGTATTCCCATAAAGGTAGTCCTGGAATTTCTCGGTCACTGCCCATTTAAGGGCAAGGAATTCCAATTTATGCGCAGGATACCTGGACTCACATTTTGACAGACCTCGACTGGCATAAGCAACCACCCGCTTCTGCCCTTGTTGTTCCTGGTAAAGGGCAGCACCGAGTCCCGAGGTGCTCGCATCAGTGTGTAAAATGTAGGGAAGCTTGGGGTCAGCAAACCCGAGGATTGGTGCTGTTGTCAGTTTTTCGATTATGGTGTCGAACGCTGCCTGGCAAGCAGGTGTCCATCGGTCACCAAAGACGTCCTTTGGGTTGTAGTATTTCTCTGGGTTCCCTGCAGTTTTAATGCGCTTTCTCAGCGGCGGGTAGCCAGCAGTGAGCTCGTTGAGTGGCTTCACAATTTTTGAGTAGTCTTTTACGAACCGGCGGTAATAACCGCAGAAACCCAGGAAGGTTCTTAGCTCTTTCAGGTTGTTGGGTTTTGGCCAGGTTTTTAATGCTGCTACTTTATCTGGATCAGTTTCGATGCCATTTTCAGACACGATGTGACCGAGGTATTTTACAGAAGTTTGGAAGAACTTGCATTTCCCTGGTGACAGTTTTAAGCCAAACTCTTTCAATTGATGGAGCACGCGCATCAACCTTTCCTCGTGTTCCTCCAGTGTCGAGGAGAAAATGATGAGGTCATCAAGGAAAACTAGGGCTTGCTTCAAATTCAACTCTCCCATACAGCGCTCCATGAGCCTCTGGAACGTGCTAGGGGCATTCGTTATCCCCTGAGGCATCCGGTTGAATTCGAAGAATCCTAGCGGGCAGACGAATGCGGTTTTATGTTTGTCTGCTTCCTCCATCTCTATTTGATAAAAGCCTGATTTGAGATCGAGCACCGAGAACCACCTGGACCCGGTCAATGCCGAAAATGACTCCTCAAGATTAGGTAAGGCATACGAATCTTTTACTGTTTGGCTGTTCAATTTTCTGTAGTCTATGCAGAGTCTAACATCGCCGTTCTTTTTCCTGACAACGACAATCGGTGAGGAGAAGGGCGACTCCGATTCACGGATGACTTCTGCATCGAGGAGTTGCTGGAGATGGTTACGCACAGCCTCTATGTCTTGGGGGTGTATGGGTCTTGGCCTATGTTTGAAGGTTGTCTCGTCACTGAGGGTTATGTGGTGTTTTATTTTGTCAGTGCGACCAAAATCGAGCTCGTGCAATGCAAACACCTCTGGCATGGAACTTAATTTATCAGTTATCCTCTCTTTCCACTCATTGGGTACAGGAGAGTTACTGAAGTCAAAGTTGAGATTTAAGTTTTGGTCAGGTTTTGTGGGAGGGTCTGAATCAGGGATCTTAATTGATTGAACACTCTTGATAGCGTGTATCTCTGCTATTACAGCTTTTGGAGATAGGGTGATATCATGATGTGACTCATTCTTGAGCATGACTGGGATACAGCGTGGTAGTTTTGGTGGTAGGTTTTACCAAGCTATTGGTCACCAGGATGCCACCTGGCAGAGAAGATGACTTCGGTGACGCTACCATCACCCACTTTCCAACATCAATTGTCCTGCGGCTCACTGATCCTTCAAGGACTTTTGTCTGTCCAGCTGCAATGGTCTCAAAGTCCCTGCTACGAAGCTTCACCTCTCCTAGACTGGAATCAACAGACTGTCTTTTCCTGATTTCAAGGGTCTTTAAGACAACTTTATAGCCGTAGGGAAGAGACTCATATTTCTGAGGAGAGATGTCTGCATATTTTTCGTAGAAAACATCCAAAGTGTTTGTGCCTATAAGCACTGATGACAAGGTGGAGCGCATGTCAGGTACAACTAAAACTAGTGTGGGCACTTCAATTTCCGCTCCAAGCAAGCTCTTTGGGAATTTGATGGTGGTCTCAACATAGCCAAGGTAAGGGACGCTTTGGCCGTTGGCTCCTTCTACTTCAAGCAAATCATTCAAGGAATTCATAGGTAAGTGTGACAGGTTCTTTAAATAGAAAGAGTTGGGGATCGTTGTTACTTGGGAGCCTGAATCTAACAAGCATCTGCAATCTTTGTTGCCTATGGTCAATTGTGCAGTGCACTTGGCTCCAATCAGCCCTTTTGGCAGGGTCACCGTCTGTTTTTGTGTGTGAGAGTACACAAAGGCCCTGTGCAGCTTCTTTTTGGGACACTTTGTCTGTGTTCCAGTCCCCGTTTGTCCCACAACCGGAACTGGGTCTAGTTTAAATTATCAGGCTTTGAAGCACCATTTTCAATATCCCATGTTAACTGTTTTTCTCTCAGCTGCTTCCTCTTCTCAGCTACAAGAGATGGGTTCGGCTCACTTTCGCACTGAGGTTTGATGTGTCCGTCCTCACCACATCTAAAGCAATACCAGGGCTTTGGTCTGTTGCTTGTGTTTTTGTTTACATCTCGGCTGTGGTGCGGTTTTTGAGATGTTGGAGTGATAGCTGTTTGGGGAGCTACTGGTTTGGCAGCTGATTTAGCTTTTCTACTGTCTTTCTGTGTGATACGTGTGAGCTGGGACTGTAGATCTGCTATTTGTTTCTTTAGGTCTTGGATTTCGGATCTGTGACAAAGAGCTGGCTGAGATGGGCTGCAGTCTTCTTCACTTTGCACATAAATACCTTGATAATAAGAAGACACTTTTGGTTTTGCAATATTGAGGTGCTGTTTCATGCGGGATGCCTTAGAAGTACGTTTATCTTCTGCTACGCGGAGTAATAGGAGAAGTTCAGCAAAGGTAGGTGGGTTCTGTTTCTTTTGCTCTAGCTGGAGTTCAGCTATTAAGATGTTGTCCCAGCAGCCTCTGACAAACTGTCTGAGAAGATGTCGGTCAAGGTCACTTGCAATTACACCTCCCCTCCTGAGGGTGGTGTTCAGCATCGCCTGCAGCCGTTGTAGATAAGCTGATGGTTTTTCACCATTATCTTGCATTGTGTTAAGGTACTTTGCAAAAAGGTCATCTCCGTCCTCAACAGTGCCGAAAGCAGAATCCAGGATCTCCAAGTACTCATAAAGGGGGGATTCAGGTGTCAAGTGTTTCACAATATCGATGGCAGGTGATAAGAGACTTTCAAGAAGCTTTCGTGACTTGTAAAGGTTGGACTGTATTGTGTCTTTAAGGAGAAGTTCCACACTGGAACGCCATGTCTCATAATCTACTTCATTATTGGGCCGGGGGAAACGCCCAGAGAAAGGTCTGAGTCTCAAAGAAGTGTGCACTTGCAGAGCAGAATCTTCATTTCTCACTATGTGCTCGACTATTACTTTTTGTATGTCAGGTGGGTTGACGTCAGAAAGTTTCAGAGCAGGCTGTGTCTTTTCTCTAGATAGTAAGGAGGACCAATGGTGTTGAACATGCTGCCCCGTTGTGGTACTGGGCAGGGGGCTTGCCTGTGCAGCATTTTCAGAACTATTTCTCTCTGGAACAGCAGGTGAGTTCTGTTCTAAATCTTCACTTTGGGTTTCTGACTGGTCTAGATCAACACTCTCACTGATGGCAGAGAGCTCTTCTCTTCTCAGGTCCTTGCACTGGCTTCCTGTTGCATTTAGAATAGACTTTAAAGTATTGTTACTCGTTTATAAATCACTTCATGGCTTAGGACCCAAATACATGACAGATATGCTAACTGAATATAAACCTAAAAGATTACTCAGATCATTAGGATCAGGTCAGTTAGAAATCCCAAGGGTTCACTCAAAACAAGGTGCGTCAGCATTTAGTTATTATGCCGCCTCTTGCTGGAGTCAGCTTCCGGAGGAGATCGGATGTGCTTCAGCAGTGGGCACTTTTGGGTCTAGATTAGAAGCACGTCTGTTTGGCCCTGCATTTGCTGAGTGAGCACTGTGCTGCTTCACACTGACTGCACTTTTAACTCAAGTCACTTTTAATTCTGTTTTATTCTTTTTAACATTTTAAAGTGTTTTTATTAAAATCACATTTATTTTCTTTAAATTGTTATTCTAAATTCCCATGTATCTTTGTTTTTATTGTGATTTTATTGTGTATCTATTATTTTTACATTTTCTTTTTTCTCTTTTATATATTGTTTTCTCATTTCTATGTAAAGCACTTTGAATGACCTCTGTGTATGAAATGTGCTATACAAATAAACTTGCCTTGCCTTGCCTTGCCTAAGGACAGCTGCAAAGTCTTTGCCAGTTTGTTTTGCTATGTCCTTTAACTCTGAAAGGTAAGTCTGTGTGGCTGTTTTGCTAGCTACAGGTGTGTAAACACTGGCTAAGGCTCTAATGTGATAAGTAACATCAGTCTGGGTCTTACTGTCTAGTTTGTATGGCAATGAAGGTAAGAGAGATTGCATAGCTGCACCATGTACATACTCTACTATGACCTGTTTGTCTGACGCTGGCTCAGTGGAATCTACTGGAATTACCCTTTGAATGGAACCATATTGTTTCAGGAAATCACATAGTTCTTCATCAGCTTCTGTATCGGCTATACCACTAACTATGACCGAGTTAGAGATTTTCACACTACTCGTCTGAACAACATCCATAATGAATCACTGATAGCAATACTATACAGTCTCTGGTTTCTTATTTTAAATGCTCTATGCCACTCCTGGCTGGCTCGCCAAGTTGTAGCAATGTTGTAGCACTGGTATCACACCAATGTCTGCGCTACTGGACCAATTCTAGGTTCTAAGGAGTGGGGGAGCAAAAATCACTACACCAGAGACCGTTACTTTAAATACAAAAGGCCGGCTATTTACTGAATGTAAAACACATGAATATAAACAGAACTATGAAAATGTAAAACAAGAAAATATACTCAAAATATTCTCAATATTGAGGTAAGTAGAAGTAAGTATAAAAGATTAAAGAAATAAAATAATAAATTGTATTTCACTTTCTTTTTGTTATTTAGTTCACCTAGGTACTTTAAATTAGACTGATCTAAGTTAGACCGGTCTTTTCCTAGGTTGAATCTATTTTTGAATCCTTATTTTTTCCTTCTCAAATAAACCCTTTTTCCTTTTCTTTTACAGGTAAGAAAATACCTTCAATTCAAACAATTAAATCAAAATGAACCATAAACATTATAAATCATATTTCAAATCACATTTCAAGTCACATTTTAACATATCAACTCAATGTGAAAATAGAAGTGTCCCTTTAATTCAGTCCGAATTCAAATGGGAGTTCAATTATTCGGTTCAATGAAGAGTTTCAGTTCGATTCAGTCCGCAAAAAGAGTTCAATCAGAGTTCAATTCGATCCAAAAAACAATTTCTCAAATATACTCCTACCGCTCTGGCAGCGAGTCACTGTACTCAAAAGATTTCCTCACTGATGTGATGAAGAAGATTATTTGCAAATCCGGGTCTGGCTCGCCATCTTGAATCACGTCTGCACGTGTGCACACCCGCACACTGCAGATCAATCCTCGCTCCGACAGAGCCTCAAATCAAGCACATAAAAAAACCTGACCTGTATAACAGGTCATAAACACAATAAATTAATTTTTAACTCTTCAAATCACACAATTACATGTTCCACAGTCTCTGAGTTGTAAAGTTATTGCTGCGATGCTTTTTCACTACAAAATGGCGGCGGAGCGGTCTCCATTAACTCACCGCTCCGTCTCCACGTAATTACATAACACATCCTTCATTTACAAAGCATACATTCACTTTTAAAACATTCACAGTTTTTATAAACCCAAAATTCTAATTTGTAAACAACTTATAGCAAAACATTTCTTTGTAAACAGCTACGTTTTACTATTAACTCTCTGCTAGAGAAAGTAAAAACATGTGACACAGCAAAGTGCAAAAAGACAACTCAAACTCACCAAAACCGTTGTGGCTTAGTTCTCATAAAATCCCTGTCAATCCCTGATCAGGTAAGTTATGTTTTTTAACTGCAAAATCAACTTTTACACTCTTTTCTTAGCTTATTAAACAGAGTTCGTTCTCTCCGATCTCTCTTCTGCTCTCTCCCGCAGGTTTCTGCTGCAGCGTCGCTAACGTGATGCTCTGACGTCACTAGCCCGTTAAAGGGGTGGTGAACTGAATTTTCTGTCAGCATACTTTTAATATTTGGACATTAAATTGCTGTTTTAACATTTTTAATTCTCATGAATGAACTTAATTAAATGAATCACTTAACTTTTTTAACTTATTTATATATTTATGTCATATTTTTAACAGGGTTACAAACTCATCTGCCCTCTACATCTGGAGTTTCGTCAAAAATCACAGCAACAGGCTTTTTAGCTACAAGTGTTTTAAGTTGCTCTTTTTCTTTCTGGTATACTGCTTCCAGGTAATGTTCCTGAAGCTGGTGAAATTCAGGTATGGCTCCACCATTAATAACTTTATCCCTAAGGAATTTTCTTAAAGCTGGATGGTCACTTTTAGAGAGCGGAATGTTTACAGCAGTGCAGGTGGCAACCCAATCTTCACAAATCTAAGAGAAAAGGAGAGGACAAATACATCATAATACATTCCCCTAATTAATACACAGTACAGAAAACTTTCCAAAACAAGTAAAATATATAATTTATTTTAATTTCACTTTTGTATTTCCATGTCCTCACACACATCAACTGATTTCAGTAAACAACACACACTCTAAAAACAAACGGTGCTATATAGCACCAAAAGTGGTTCTTTGCTCATAATCATAGAAGAACCGTTTTTAGTGCCATATAGCACCGGTGAAGCACCTGTGTTGCACCTGTGTAGAACCATATAGTGCTATGTAGAACCATATTTGGTGCTATAGTGGTTCTATATGGCCCCTATATGGTTCTACACAGGTGCTTCACTGGTGCTTCACCGGTGCTATATGGCACTGGGAACGGTTCTTCTGTGATTACGATCCAAAGCAATAGTTTGGTTCTATATAGCACCGTTTGTTTTTTTAGAGTGCATGATAGAACAGCTTTATCAAAAAGTTTATAGACAACTTATAATTCATCAATTTAAAGAACTAAAACCCATAAGAACTTAAACCCAAGTGTGGTTTTCATATTTTTGTTATTCAGCCAGTGTACGTGGGTCTGGTGGACCTGTTGCATTTTTGGGTTTTAATTCAACACAATCAAAAATTTTATGTACAAAAAAAACAACATGTTTACTTCCAATTAAAAGCAATATAAACAGCATAAATGGTAAATATTTTCTCTTTACCTTTATCACATTTAAGAATTGTAACCTTGTGTGAGAACAGCAGGATAAACAAAAGTCACTCACCCACATGAAAAAATACTGTAGTATACTTTAGTATTTACTATAGTAAACTGTAGTAAACTGTAGTAAATTATAGTATATTATAGTATTTACTACACATACCATAGTATTAACTATAGTAAACCGATAATCTGTAGTAAAGACCATAGTATACTTTAGTTCTTACTACAGTAAACTATAGTGTATTGTAGTATACTATAGTATATAATAGTATTTACTATACATACCATAGTATTGACTATAGTAAAGTGATAAACTGTAGTAAACTTTAGTTCTTACTACAGTAAACTATAGTGTATTGTAGTAAATTATAGTATACCATAGTATTAACTAAACTGATAAACTGTAGTAAGCACCATATACTTTAGTTCTTACTACAGTAAACTATAGTGTATTGTAGTATACTATACACTGTAAAACCTGACAGTGTAAGTCACTAAACAAAATGAGTTTATTTAACTTATCCCGTATCTAACAGCTTCTGGTCTGAGATACATAATTGGCTGTCATGTAAGGTGGATAATATCCCTACTATCAAACTGTAACACATTTTTGACAATATAGATTCATCAATATCAGATTTGGTCAATATGATTATTCTTATGGGTAAATATCATATTCATTACTGTAAGTGGAGGTGTTCTAAGCCTTCCTTTGTCTGGTTTATAAATTACTTTAAATATTTTTTTTCTTCACTAAAAAAGATCCAATCTACTAAAATGTGTAGTGACATATCTAGGAAATTACTATTTTGATGAATCTCTCCTATACCGCTCTTAATATAATGCTTTCTCTAGCCTTTTGCCTTTGACTTGTAATGTCCCCTTTTTGTTTTTATGTTTTTATTCCTGGTTGTTCTTTATCTGGAAATTCTTTCTCTACATTGATTAACATATATCCTGTTACCCAACGAGAATTTTGTATGTTGTTTTTTTTTGTTAATTATATATATATAACTTTTTTTTCACTTAATAAAAACTGTGATATGAACTCAAAAACTGCAAATGATTTACCATAACTTAAACCAAATAATTAATACATTAAAATTAATTTAAACTGTACTGAATAACTGAAACACACACACTCTCTCCAACACACCTGAAGTAAATAATGCGCTTTAATTTGACACTCGCCCCTCCCCCACATCTCAGACGGAGTTTCACAGAGCAGCAGCAGTCAGAACACAGACGCTAACAGGTAATGCCGAGTTCAGACTGTATGATTTTCAAACTAGTCGGGTCACCTGTGGTTTCACACTGCGTGATTATCTGGGGAAGGGTTCAGTCGCTGCTGTTTCAGACTGCATGATGGATTGGTGACAGGGGTTTTCATACTGCATGACTTAACCGTAAGAAGAATCGCCGATAACTTTTTCCCGGTCCGCAAACTACGTCTTACAACCAAACGCACGCGAGAAGTGACGCGAAGGAAACAACACAAGGTCACGCGTGCAAGACCGAAGTTCTCACGTGAGACTAGGATTATTATTAAAAATGGTCACCCGCAAGAAGCTTACCATCCAAATTGCATGTGCGCTCATTGCAGCAGAAAGAAGAAGAAATAAAGATTATGAAGGAGGAAATGTTTGGAGAGACTCCTCCCCGAACTTCCAGCTATCCTGTATGTTGCTCTCTCATTGGCTGTAGGTCATCGCCGATGTTATTGTCAGTCAAAACACATTTCACACGGCATGATTTTGAATCGCCGACCGGTCCAGATATTTAGCATGCCAAATATCTCACGGGTGTCGGCGACTCGTCGGCGATCCTCTCAGAACGCGTCTTTTATAATTCACACTGTGTGATTGTCACTCGCGTGCACGAGCATCGATTTGCCTGTGATTTCGGGCATTTGTCGGCGATTTCTCAAAACCTGTCGGCGAGTCAAAATCAGGGCTAAAATCGTGCAGTCTGAACTCGGCATAAGCACTAGTGATGGGCAGTCCGGCTCTTTCCATTGATTCAGCTCTTTCGGCTCAAGCTCCGGCTCTACATTTTAGTGATGGCAGTCCGGCTCTTTTCATAGATTCGGCTCTTCTGGCTCGGCTCCCTTAGAAGAGCCGGCTCTTACCCATGCCTGCGTCTGAAGATTCGGCTCTGCTCGTTCGCTACAAAGAATCAGCTCTTATGCAGGGTTTACACCAAACGCGTTTTGGGCGTCAAAATCGCGTCTACCGCGCCTAGTTTGCCGCTTGAACACTTGAATGCATTCGCGCGTGTAGAGCGGAGTAGACGCGCGGAAAAAGCAACCATTTGACGCGCGTCCGAGGCAAACTCCGCTTCTTGTAGGAAAGGGCAACTACTGTGCGAGTGTCTGTTTGCAAGATGACTGATGTAACTTGTTCATTTATCAAGAGAGTTACCAGTTTGTATTGGGTAACCTTACTATAGGGGGAAAATAAACGGCGCGGGTCGATAAACGTCACGTGACTCAAAAGTGAAGTGTGTACTACAACTTACCAGGTTGCCCAAAGTCCTTACTGACACTCTTCAAAGCGAGGTCCTTTTTATTCCTGTCTCCTCTATAGAAATAACAACTTGTGTCATATAGGTTCGAGTGACTGCTTGAGTGAGTGACTCCGGGCGGGGCTGCCACCACAGCAGCAAGCAGGCTCCTGATTGGTTAACGCGGCGTGAAATTCCGCCAATTTTCAAATTTTTCAACTCGGGCGCCAGCCGCAAATTCGCGTGAAGCGCAAAATGCACAAAAAAGCACTATTCGCGCGTACCGCGCACAACGATCAATTCGCGCCTTTCGCGCGAGCTTCACGCGCGAATGAGGCGGAAACGCGTCTTCCGCTCCGCTCCGAACGCCGCTTCCGCGCCGCGGGACCTCCTGACGCGCGTCAACGCGTCTGCACATTGCCTTAACATTGAAATCACTCGCGCTTCACGCCTCTACCGCGATTGGTGTAAATGCACCATTAGAGCCGGTTCGTTCGCGAACGACCCATCACTAGTTAGCACTGCAAACTCATTCATCCTCTTTAAAGCATCTTTAAACTTTAAAAACATGCTGTTTGTCGTGTTTTTCTTCATTTTAATACTGACTCGGTTACAGTAATTTGTGTAATGTTAGACATACGACGAAACAACGCGACATTGACACAGCAATATTGCCTGAGACTCATTTTTATCAGCAGATTAATGTACACCACAGTTCTGTAAGTGGAAAATTTATTTATATTTATGTGTGTTTCTTTCTCTGTAAGGACTAACTTTAACTGACTGTCTGTCTGTCTGTCTGTTCTCAACCAAACGGTCATTCAAGACCTTTTGAAGGTAATGTTACCACATTTATTTATTCATTTATTATGTTTTGAGTACACCACAGTCAGTTTATTCATATTTGTGTGTTTTCTCACTGTTTAGCACAAACGTTTCCTGTGCAAGTTTGAATCTCTCTCAGTAAGGACTAACTGACTGGCTTTCTGTTCTCAACCAAACGGTCATTCATACTTGTAAAAACCTTTTAAAGGTAATGTTACCACATTTATTTATTCATTTGTTATGTTGTGAGTACACCACAGTTCTTTCAATGGAAATTTAATTAATATTTGTGTGTGTTTTCTTACTGTTTAGCACAAACGTTTTCTGCGCAATTTTACATTTCTCTCAGTGAGTACATCCGGCCCTTTACTCATAAAATGTTACCTCATTTATTTATTATGTTGTGAGTACACCACAGTTCTGTAAGTGGAAAAATAATTCATATGTGTGTGTGGGTTTTCTTACTGTTCAGCACAAACATTCCTGCGCAAGTTTGAATTTCTCTAGGACTGATGAATGGCCATTCACTCATAAAACCTTTTAAAGGTAACGCTACCACACTTATTATGTTGAGTATACTACAGTTCTGTAAGTGAAAAGTAATTCATATTTTGTGTGTTTACTCCCAGGTTAATTATGGATCTTTACCATTGAGGAGACTGGCTGACTGACTGTTCTCAACCAACCATCATTAACTAACAAAAACTTTAAAGGTACCACATTTATTTATTATGTTGTTAGTATACCACAGTTCTGTTAGAGCAGTGGTTCCCAAACTGGGGTGCGTGCACCCCTAGTGGTGCGCAGACTGACCACCGGGGGTGCGCGAGAGAATGTTTGTAATGGCGGGGGGAAAGATTGGCTCTTTATTATTTTTACTTATTTAACTGTGGTAAACTTCACATGGGAAAGTTTTATTAAGAAATAAAATTTCACATTACAAGCTATAAATTACTTCTGATTTAATTTCATTTTACAAGCACATCTGTGTCACAATAGCCCCGCCCTCTTCATATTAGGCGCTAACTGATAATTAATTCATTTATTTTTTCACTTACTACATTCTTCAAAATGGACACCTGGTTAAAAACAGGCACTTTACAGAAATCAAGGGACAGGAATGAGCCATCTACATCGGCCTCTTCCAACCACGGTGCTGAATATATAGAAAAACCCGATCAAAGACACTCGAATGATAATGAACGGAGTGAAGAGGCGGGAACAGAAAAACCTAACAGAGATGTACTGGTCAAGAGAATTAGGCCTACATGCCAGAGTGAGAAAATGTCAAGTAAGGAACACAAATACAGTGACGTTACATTGCTTCAAGTTTATAATTGATTTTCTAATCTACAGTGAATATATGTATTTAGTAACGGCAACTGAAATGTGAAGTTTAACCAGAGTATTTGTATTTAGTTATTGCAACTAAAAATGTGAAGTTTAAAAAAATTGCCATCCATTACCCTGAATTTTGATGATCTGTGTACAAACATGCAGGACGTCTCACTAAAAAAGGTGGTAATCTTTTGTTTTTATAACAGATTTTTTAATGTTTTCTAATCTACAGTGAATATTTGTATTTAGTTACTGCGATTAAAATTTGTGAAGTTTAACAAGAGTAAGGTGTTGGGGGGTGCTTGACAGGTGTCAAACACTAGAAAGGGGTGCATGCTGCAAAAAGTTTGGGAACCACTGTGTTAGAGGAACATTTATTCATATTTTTGTTTTTTCTCACAGGTAAGTATGAACGCGTCTAGAGTTTTCGATCTTTACCATTGAGGAGGCTGACTGACTATCATCTATTACTACAAGTGGACCTATTCATTTACTCATTATGCTGTGAGTACACCACAGTTTTATCAGTAAAACAATAATGTTTGTTGTTTTCACTGCTTGGCATAGACAAATGTGACCCTGTGTAATTTGGAAATGTCTTGGGAAAAGTGTACATCTTAATGTTTAAATGTTGTTTGAATTAAGTAACAGTACACTGATTTATTAAAAGTGTACTATACAAATCTAAATATAATAATGTAAAATAGTGTAAATCTAATATTAGTTTTAATGTGAATTTGGACTGAACCGCACACTTTTGTTTTATGTCTAAAACAATGTTTGTAAAATAAATGATTGTTCAATAAACTGTCATAATTTTACAATTTTCTGTCATTTTTTTATACTAATGTTTTACTGAAATTATACATTTCCTATAGTAAGTTTACCATAAATTGCTGTATTAGTTTAATACAGTTTACTTTATTATAGAATGGTTCAAAAAAACTATAGTATTTGCTAGAGTAATTTTACTTCATTTCCTATAGTTAGTTTACTATAAATTACAATAGTACTTTTAATACAGTTTATTGTAGTACATTTACTATAGTATGGTTCAAAAACACTATAGTATTTACTAAAGTAATTTTACTTCATTTTTTATAGTTAGATAACTATAAATTACTATAGTACTTTTAATACAGTTTACTTTATAGTATGGTTCAAAAACACTATAGTATTTACTAAAGTAATTTTACTTCATTTTTTATAGTTAGATAACTATAAATTACTATAGTACTTTTAATACAGTTTACTTTATAGTATGGTTCAAAAACACTATAGTATTTACTAGAGTAATTTTACTTCATTTTTTATAGTTAGACTACTATAAATTACTATTGTACTTTTAATACAGTTTACTGTAGTACATTTACTATAGTAAGGTTCAAAAACACTATAGTATTTACTAGAGTAATTTTACTACATTTTTCTATGGTAATTTTACTATAATACACTATAGTATTTTTTCATGTGGGCACTCTCACATGCACGCACACACTTATGCATGCATCACAAACTGATATGTGGTTTACGGGACTCCATCTAGCATAATGGATTTTCTAATGTACAAACTGTATAATCTATACCCTTACACTACCCCAGCCCTAATCCTTCCAATCATAGAAAACGTTTGCCATTTTTTGAATCTTTTGTAAACGGTGTCCTCATAAACCATATACAGGAACACAGAGGCGCACGTGCACACACACACACACACACACACAAGCGCGCGCGCTTCATTATACCAACAAGACAGTTACCTTTGCGATGCTAGTCACTCGGTGATAACAACAGTACATTATAGCGTTACCTCTTACCATGCATTGAATATAAAGCCAGCTTACTTTAATCCTTTCAGCACTTGCAATTGATCGGGATGCCACTGCCTGTGTCACAGTGATTTGTCTTGTCTTAGAGCCTCCGTGCGTTTCTGACATCCTCCGCTTATGTTTCGCGCTGGCAAAGTGTTTATTAATTGACGATTTTCTTTTGTGTTCAACAACAATATTGCACATCCGGCAAAAGAGTTTACCCCCGCTTTCATACAGGACATCTGGGTACTGTTTTTCGCGGTCCTTAGCTGTTATTTTTGTTGGTAAATGCGAGATGTTGGCTGCACACATGTTTGCTGCGTTTTCTTAACTAAACAGGAAATGTGTTTGCTGACGTATGACGGCGCTTTGCAGAAGACCGCGCTGATTGGTCGAAGTTGCAGAAAAGTTGCGGTGATTGGTCAAAATTGCAAGTTGCACTGAATTCGAGGGGATTTTTTGAATTTGCGTTAATAGTTGCGATCGCGACATCACGAAATCCTGGAGGGACTGGGTAGTACTGCTTGTCGAACCAACTTCAGCAACCGTTCCCAGAAGAGCAGAGAGTAGCTTCTCAGTAGCAGATATGCCAGCTTTCGAAGCGAAAAAGCTAATTTCCATATTTGCACCTGCGGCTTATATACACACCAAAATATCCCACATTCTTTGTGGTCTTAAAACTCTAATTGATGTGTTGCCATAGTCACAAGAGGAGTCATAAAAGCAGTTTGGAGGTAGTGTTAGAGACCCCTAGTCCCTGGCCTGCTGGTCGGGTGAGGGTCTTGTGGTTATATTTATAAAATATAAGTAATTATTGTGTGTCTTATCTGGCTCAGTCGTTACATTGTGTTTTTGTCAATGTATGCGCTATTTATGTCGCATCCGTTCTTTTTGTTCTGCTAGTTGTGTCACCATTCGTCCTTGTTTTGCTTTAGCTTTTGTGTCCTTTGCACGTGTCTTAGAATGTTGTTGGTGACTTTTTCCTGTTAAAGGTTGGGGGTTGGTTTAGGATGTACTTTTATGTATTGGTTTCTACATGTTTTTCTTCCGCTTTTAAAACTATTCTCACCTGGAGTTGGGGTTAGATTTGGGGTTTGGGTTAGGATGTCTAAGAATGTAACAGAAAGTGACTCTAACCCCAAGCGACAATGGTAAGAAAATAGGAAAATACAATAAGAAAACACTACATGAAATTACACGAAAAAGAAAGTCATGCAACCGACACAAACAACTATTTATAGAAAATTGTGTGAGTGACACGAAGACATTTATGCTCAAGGCACAAAAAAGCTGAATTTTGTGCCATGGACACAAATAAATAAATAACATTTTTCATGACTATAACAGGACTTTCCATGAGATCAGTTTGGACAGAGCACATGTTGGGTTAATAAATAAACCTATGCTGGGTAGTGTCATGGTCGAGTTAACAACACCACTGTAAAAAGTGAAAATGGGATCAACTTAAAAAAATTCTTTAAATGGTAACATAAAAATAAAATAAAAAGTTCACCTTAAAATTTCACTTTAGTTTCACTTTAGGTGAAAAATATAAATGTTATCAATTGAAGTTGAACCAACTTTTCTCTTTTACAGTGAAATCTTTTCACTTTTTACCGTGAAATCTTTTCACTTTTTACATGTGTAAGGACCTAGCAGAATTTAGAGTGTAGCTAATGCATTAACTAATGTTAACAAATACAACCTTATTGTGTTACAAACTTAAGTGTTACAAACAAAATTTACTTTTGATACCCGAGTATGTCTAAAAGCAAGTACTTCTGGACTTTTATGCAAGTAATGGAGTTGTGTACTTTGTCCACCTCTGGATAGATTAAATGTATGGACCAGTTTTATTATAATGGTTTAGGCAGGAAACAAGAAAAACATTGATCAAAAAATCATAAAAATCTTGTTTCGTTTTGAGTGCATGACTTCCTCTCATACAAAAACATTTACATGAAACATACACTGTGGGTGGAAAATATGTGGGTGGAAAGTCCCGTATACTGAACTAAGCACGTCTCACCACAACACTCATCATTATTGAATTTCAGTGTTGCACAACAGGTTTAGACATGTCTGAGCACAAAGTTGTTGTTTTTAGAGACACATATGCATAAAGAAAAAGAAAGCAAGAAAGAATAAAATGCTAAAGTTTTTCCACAGCCTTTTTATACACAGGAAAAAGAAAGTTTATAGAAAAACTGATACTGTAATGATGAGACAAGGAAAGTTTGATCCAAATGCAGCAATAAATCTTTAATAATCCATATAAAGGAAAACAGAAAACAAGAGACACCCAAACAACAACAAACAAACACAGGGGTGTATACAGTATAGGCAGACTAATCAGGAAGAACAAGACACAAGGATTTATTTTATTGGCTGTCAATATCATGGTAAAAGTATTTCATTTATCAAAACAAAGTGTTAACAAGGTGGTATGTGGGCTATGGTCTTTAGGCTTGATTTAATATGCCATTGGGTTTGTTTTATAGGCCTTTTTCACAACTATGTCACTCAACTTCCGCTTTTCAGCAAAGCTGCGGAGCTTGATTTCCGCTTCAGGCATTACAGTGGAGAATTTCATTGACATCCGGGAATGCTTAGCAACAACTTGAAAATATGGATGATAAATTTAGGTTTATTAATGTTTATGCATAAATTTCAGGTTATTAAAAAGAAGGACAATCCCGGTAAAACCGGGACAGGTGGCAACCCTAGATATATATCGCAGTTAAAACAGTACCTAACTCTTTGCCTTTTTTATTTAAATATTGTTGTTTATAATAGCTTGATAGATACACCAACTTAAAGAGCTAAAACAATTATATAAGCTGATGCTACTCATTGCCCTTACATTTCTACACCATCCTACACACATTGGTGTCCCAGTCATAAATATAGTGTCACAGTTTTCCTTGTTATGTTCTTGTTATGTAAATATTATGTTTTTATCTTGAAAGTGTTCTTTCTTTAAAAGTTAAATTTGCCATGACAACAAGGTAGTTACCTTTATGGTATTAATGTTGTTTAACATTTTACCCAGGACACATTTTCCATTAAAAGAACAAGAACACTTGTAAAACATGTATTTTTTATTTACACATTTGGTAATACATTGGGGTAATGAACAATAACACTAATAAATAAATGAATACATTTAAGTCTGGCCACCTCATGCTTGCTCAGATCATAAAAATTGTTACTTTAGTCACGATCATGCAACTTGCTAAGTCAGGTGATAGACAGAAATCTAAAAGTCCTGGTGAATGTGCCCCATGCTCCATTCAACATCAAAAATCTAGTATGATCGTATCCTGACATCCTTATTTTGCGGTAATACCAGACTCCTTCTAATATACTGGAAATTAGGCTTGGGCGGTATCAAAATTTTGATACCATCAAACCGCCTCCCTATTTTACCCCAGTATACGGTATTACTGTGAATAATTATAAAATTGTGATGTGTAAGGCTCAGACAGCGTCACAATAATGTTGGCTTGTGCCTTAACTCTTCAGAAACTGAATACAAAACACTAATACTGAAACAATAACAAAATAACATTCACAACAATATTAACAACTTTTATTAGCAACAACTAGCAGTTTGTAAAAAAGTTAAATACAAAGGTCAAACAGAATTAACCAGTTATCGTTTAAAAAAAGTGATCTCTAAATTAGGCTATTATAGACAGTGGACTAAACGCTACTACAGTTAGCCGTCTCATTCCCATTTCCAGGATATTTTTGTGTGAAGTGAACAAATCCCTCACACTCCATTTTTCATAACTCGCCAGTTTGTACTATATACTTGTACCAATAAAAACATTTGGCGCAAGGTCACGGCGTTTGGTTTTGTGCACTCACATTGCTAAAATTTAATCAAAGCAACAGTCTCAGACTTGAAGAAAATTGCTCAACATTTAAACCTATTTTCTGCATATTCCACCATATTTTAATGAAATAAAGAATGTCCTCCTTCTGTTAACTTATATTTCTGCATATTCCAGCATATAAAATAAAAATATTTTTTGTAAAATCCGGCAATAAAATAATTAAAACGAAAGTCTTTCCTGGTTGTATTCCAAATTATTAACATTTACGTCTTTTAACAGTAAAGTGCAGATTAAGTTTTTTTTTGTAAATCATTAGACATTTTACCACTTAATTAGGTATTGCTTTGTAGAAAGCCTTTCTTTAAAGTGAATTTTGTTTTGTATAAATTTTGTCTTAATTTTAATAAATGTTTCATCAACCAATTGCATGTATTTAATAAATAAAAATCAAATAAAGTAGACAATATAATAACCGTGACATGTTTGCATTGCATTGTTAACTAGAACGCACGGACCTCATCATAAATGAATGAAACTCATACATTAGCATGAAATATCTTTGCTACATTCTTTCTAAAACAGACAAGGGCTTTCTCATGACTCACATCAGCAGAGCATTGCACTTAACAGAAGAATAAAAAAGTAATAATAATTATACAAAAGAGTTGTTCTAGTCGTTATTAGAAGGCACAGAGTGAGTTAGACCTGCCTTGCCGGTGCGTATTTTACGCATTCTGAAAGGGATAGTTTGGCCAAAAATGATATTAACCCTCTGGGGTCCGACCATTTTGGGACACTGTCAGAGGTTCTGACATGCTCTTACATTTGGTCTTTTTTCAGTTGCTTTAAAACATAATAATGGCAAGTGTCTCATACCACTGTGTTCAGCACAAACTGAGCTAAAATATTATATGAGCTACATGTATGTACATGTTTATATTTTTCAGAGAAAAAGGTTTATGCGTGGTTTTTAAAAAAGCAAAAATTTTCACTGATATAAGTTCACAAAACCCATACTAAACATGTTTTAACAAGACTTTCCTAAACAGAATCTAGTAGTCTAGAGTTTTTTCTTTAAAATGATGTGAAAATCATCCTGCCTACTTATTCACATAAAACAATGTATTGATTTAGAAATTGTAAGACACTTTTTGTTTAGAGGGGCTGTATGCGAGAAGGATTGATTGATAGCTAGCAAACAAAGGCTCGCATAATGAGCTGCATAATGAGCTGCATAATGAGCTGCATAATGAGGCAGGAGGGAACTACAGTAAAGAATGTGAGGACAAATGTACACGTTTGTTTGAGGTTTATTAAGAAGTTAACAATATAATCAAAATAGAAATGAAGGTCAGTAGGACATTTTCAGTTTATTTGGAAACGAACCCTATTAAAAACCTTAACTTGTATAAGAAACTGATAAACAACAGAGCTGTAAACTTCATGTGGCTCATGTTACCATATAACTTTATGTCCAAAGAGTGTGAATATGTTTTTCCACTTCATAGTTTTGTACTGATGAGAGGGATGCAGACCTCTAAGAGAGTTATAAACAGCTGTTAGCATAAGTTGACCACAGAAATACCCTTACATACATAACTGATGGGTAAATGATAGCACTACATTCAGATAAACTATCATAAACTAAATTAGTATCTCAGATAAACATCTGCAATAATTAGTTATATAAAAAGCTGTTTTCAGATGACTGTTTTCAGATGCCCATCCCCTTATCGTCTAGCTTCTGTTTTAAACGCGTTTCTGTAAGCGAGTATAAACTTTAAAAACACATCGCAAATGGATGTGGGCGAGCTTGCGTCTCCGTGTAAACAACGCGGAGCTCATAATAAACGGTGTCGCATGTAAAGCGCAATGTATGGAATTACCTTGCATGTAAACAATATGGCAGGGGTCGGCAAGTAACTTTGGCCGCGGGCCAATATTTTTTTTAGCCAGTAGATGGCGGGCCAACTGCTGTTGGCACACTTACGTCTTATTTTGAATTAGCCTAGTTAGGCTATCTGATCTTTTATCAAGAAACATTGTCTTTATTTCCTATTTAAAAGACGAAAGACGGCATTAAAAATTGCTAAAAACATGGTAATGGGTCTGTGTATCATTCGTTCAATCGTTTTTTTTTTTTCAAATTAAAAACAAAAATGAAAAAATTAACCACCACGGGCTTTCTGATTGTGTGCTCAGATAAAAAAATTAATTACTGGATTAGACATTTTTTTTATTTAACTCCTTTATAGGCATAATATATCAATGAAATCATTTTAAACAGATCAAGTACTATAGTGGTAATATTACAGGCATTTATGCTCTCATGAAATACTCTTACAGTCCGACTTTTGAACTATTCCTTTTTTTATTAATATTTATCCGGGACACACACATACACAAGGTTTAAGGAGGTCTCCGCTGGACTGTTTTTTGTCCAGCTCCGACAAGGTGCTATTCATACATTCATACACTTTGTGTTCACCCGCTTTTTTCCCGACCTGACGGGTCCGCAAAACTTAACGTCACGTTTCCAGAATCTCACATTCAAATGTCTCTAACGAAAAGAGACAGATAATTTTAAATGTTATACAAAAATTGTGTTCGTGCCAATAAAAATATTATTTTAACATTGTATTCATTGTATTTATAATGAAATATAAATAATAAATTAAATAGGACAAAGCCTCTCACTCAAATTTCTCACCATCATAAACCGAGTTGGTTGCGGAGTTGCTGTTCAAATTGCTGAACATCCTCCTTTGCCAAATTTATAACGTTTTAAACGGAGGTAAAGATCAAAGAACTATGCGTTAGGAAAATTAATAATGGCTTTATTTTAATAGACGTGTAAAACCATATTTTGGCGGATTACTTTCATTTTTTTTAACGAATTTACCTGCCCATTTAGTCTTAATAATTAACGGTAAACGAACTTGACTTGCTGTTTTCGAAGGCAGGTCGAACCTTAGGTCAGGCTCGAGCCCCAAGTTCAAGTAGCAGAACACAACAGTATTCCTTTCAAATCTACTTTAAAAGTGTATTAGTTAAAATATTATTGCAGTAAAAGAGTTTATTTTTATCATATTTTGTAGTGGTTTCTAAAAGCCAGCAATTACTTTTCAGTAATTTGCAATGTCACGGAGTTTAACGTCTTCACGCGTGATGAATTGACATGATTTACGAGGTAAATTTGCAAATGATTCATGAAGTCATACCTTTGCAATTATTTGATCGATTGTGTTTTAGAAGTATGCTCAAACTCTAATGACAGTTATGATCGCGGATGCGCTGGTAGAGAAAGAGAACGAGAAAAAGCGGCCCGTTAAGATAGCTATTATACGCATTTTTTTTCAGGACATTCTTGCTATTTGTCAGTGTGTTATACGCGAATAAATAATAATGAAAAAAGTTCCAAAGTCATACTGTAAGCGAATGAGACTTACAGGAAAGCATGGTTGCTATTCAAACCCTTATTAAAACCCTTATTAAAATGTAATCTGTTAGTACCTGATCTGTTTAAATTTATTTCATTGGTATATGTCTGCTAAGGTGTTCAATTAAAATTTGTCCGAACCCGTTTTCATTCCTTTTCTTATTTTTGATCTGAGCGCACATTCAGAAAACGAGTCGTTTGATTTTAGTTCAGGAAATAAATAATAGAAAAACAAGTCGTTTTTCTTTATTTTCTTTTTGGTTTTGATTTGAAAAAACGAATGAAGGAATGATACACAGGGCCATTTTTGTAAACTGTTATTGTAAAATAAAAAAGTCTGATTAAAAAAAAAATTTAAAAGCGGACTTCAAATTAATCCGGCGGGCCAGAAAATATTGCTGCCGGGCCACTTTTGGCCCGCGGGCCGCCTGTTGCCGACCCCTGCAATATGGAATCATTTTACAGCAAATCCCCCAGTGCAGCATTTACTCAAAGTTGCCATGACAGATACGAAAGTGAATAACTGTGTCTTAACACTGTACAACATGTAACAGATATCCGCCATTATGGGAGGTCACGCGTACTCGTTTGTAAATAAGCATGTAAAGATGGAATCATATTACAGCACACACTTAAAAGATACAGCAGTTCAGGCTTACTGAAAGTTTCCATGAAGGATATAAGTGAATAACTGTGTTTAACACTGTTACAGCATGCAACAGTGAAATCCGCCATTACGTGAGATCGCGTCCGTTTGTAAACAATGCGAAACTTTTTCAATCCGAAGCGTGCAGTCTGCTAAGGTTGCTTAACGTTACTGTATGTAGGCTGAACTGCACAAGCCATGAGCATATTAAGTTACATGATAGCAAATATAAATGGTATAAATTAACTGTTAACGTTACTTACTTCTAATCCAGCAGTGCGTTCTCCATTGTTCTTCTTAGGTAATGTTAAAGATAAATGCTTCTCATCCTCAATGTCCAGACATAAATGAAGATATTCCTCACGTGTGTGAATAAAGTTTATAATCCAAACATGCGGTAAAAAGTCTTTAAATCTGATCAAACTTTACGCTTTGCTTGTTATGGTTGAACAGCTCGTGTCTTCATTACCATGTCAACAGCTGTGGGCGTGACCAAATTAAAGATAATGCCAGGAAAAACGGTACTCTCTTTACTTCAATGCAGATTACATAAACAGGCAATATTTGTTTTTGATTATATTTAGCTTGTTTAAAAGTAGACATTTCAGGCTTTCTTTGGATGTGTGTATCATGCTTGTGTGACGAGTATTCGCGGAGTTTCAATTGATTTTTGTAACGTGTTTTGAGAGACAGCTGGCGGAGACAGAAATGTCTGGATGCACACCCTGTTTATTTTCTTTATTTGACAAAAACACAAAGATCTGTTGTTATTGTGAATGAACACATATTAAAGAAGACCCTTTACCGTTTCAAATGATGTCAAACACGTAAGTGTATGATTATTAATGATTTGGACCCCAGGGGGTTAAACCCATGATTTACCCCCAAGCTGTCCGAGTTGCATATGTCTATTGTACATATGCACCGCCATCTTAGTCGCGTCCGCATTCAAGATCAGAGCTTTACACAGCGTACGGAGGTTACTCTGCTGCTGCTCTGTGCCCCCGCCCTCCGAATTTGTCATACGTCACTAAGAAAAGTGCGTACACTACGCTAATACTCTCTCCTGAATACAGAGGAGTCTAAGATGCCGCCCGGCACTACCGGAAGGTAATTATTTTCGTTAATAAAGTTTTAAGTATGGATATTTCTACAACACCACAGCACGGATTACCCTCAGAAGACCTTTGTTTATCATCCTGGAGCCGTTTGGATTTATTTTGTGAAGGATGGACGCACTTTTTTTGGACTTCAAGGTCGTGGACCCCGCAACCCCACATCTAATCAACTGAAAGATCCAAAACATTTTCCAAAATATCCGAAAACGTGTTTGTCTGAAAAACGATGGACATATGCATCTCGGACAGCTTGGGGGTAAGTAAATCATGGGTTGAATATCATTGGCCGAACTATCCCTTGAAGGTGCCTGTTTTATCCATTGGTTTTATTGTGTTGCAGTCTATTAGGCAACATTCCGCATAAGATGGGCTAAGATTTGGAAATACATTACTTCTAGATTTCAGTGCTAACTGATAAGGTGATGATGATCATCATCTTTCTTTATTATTTTTAGCACTACCTCAAACTGAAGCGGCGTCTCTTTGGAGCTGTCATTTTCTTAAATAATGTTTCAAATGAGCTTCTAATTAGACACATGCCTTTATTTTCCACGCCATCACCTTGTACCCAAACCATTTAGAAACTTAATTTGTCCTCCGATTACATACAAGCAGCATACAAGCTCCTCGGCAACGTGTTTGCGGGAATCATGTTTCGCATGAGCCAGAGGCAGAGCAGCAGAGAGATGTGACAGAGTTGCGAAATTGCAGGTGCGGCTCGAAATGGCTGTTATTTCAAACAGCATAACATATTTTGAACTAATTGGTTAATGGCTTGGTGGTCTGTGAAGAAAAATTTTAGTTTTCGCCATCCCTAATTTAATATTTAATCCTTGTCTGCTATATAAGTGCATTATTTTTTTTTAATGCCGGTATGGCGATATAGAAACTGATACCTTTGCTATTTTTAGATCCCGCAGTATACCATATTACCGTATTACCGCCCAAGCCTACTGGAAATAACAATTTCTGAAGAATTTAAATGTAACAATTTATTATACAAGGCAGGTTCCAGCCTCAAACATAAAGTAAAGAATACAATACAGAATATGGGTGGGAAGATTCTGACTACAGAACCCCTCCCCCAAGTCTCTTGCCAAGCCACCTTATATACACATATGAGAGACAAAGAATCATATCAGGATTTGGTTGGTCAGGTTCTCGTGACCTAAAGGAGGACCCAAATGGGATTCTTCACCATCTGTAATCTAGATTCAGATCTTTTATTTCTACGTGTTATTTTCTCTTATATATAGTTTCCTAGTTTTATGTAAAACACTTTGAATGACCTCTGTGTATGAAATGTGCTATACAAATAAACTTGCCTTGCCTTGACTAGATCTCCTCAGAAGAACACACCTACAGCAAGAGTGCAGATTATTGCTTAAGTTGTAAACTTTGGTAGACTTTTCTTAGAATTCAGTAGATATCCAGTGATGTGATAGCCTGGCTCCGCCCTCCTACGTGCTTCCGCTTAATTTTCATTTCGTTTCAGTACTACGTCTGGGTCTGCTCTGTAGAGTTTCGTTTTCTCCTGCAAAAATCTGCAGGTCCAATCAGAGAACAGATGGGGGTGGCTAAGAACGATATCGTTCAGGTCGTGCGTCAGTTTGAGTTGTAGTTCAGTAATAGCAGCAGAGAAAGGCGTGAGAAAATCTATTCGGTCCGTTGTTGCAAAACTGCCGAATATACAGAAGTTAAAGCCGGAGCAAGAACCAGGTTTGCTAAGTTTTGTTTGATTTACTTCAGTTTCAGTTCTTCGGGGGCCGATCCTGATGAGTGTGTCTCATTATCGCCTTAAGATTCTCCTACTTGGTGGCTGCTGGTGTAAAGATGCGATCAGCGACCTCTTCTATCGGGTCCAGTGCACGGATACGTGCTTGAAGAGCCCCCTGGGCATTTTAGCATACACTAAAAGAGCGAATTGCCTGCAAACACAATGCTCTACTGTGCGCGGTTGATACCTTTCACTATCACAGCCATGAGTGCTGCTGACACTTGGGTTATTCCCACGCTTGGATGGCGTTCACAGAAAGCATGTTCTTTTGTGACATGCTTACTGCAGCGTCACAGTCTTCTTCTTTCTCTAAAGAGTGAGACCTCCTGGAGTACTCCCTCAGCTGCTCTCCCTGCTGCTTAGGCACAGGCAGATGCTGTGGTGACCTTTGAAGATGAGCTGGGTTTAATGTGCTAATCTGTGTCGGATTGGTTAGTTTTGGAAACTTATATAAGAGTAAAGTTATTAATTGCAGCATCGCAGGGTGAGCTTTTCCATTTAGTGGCTGATGACTCGGATGCCCCCCCTCGAGTGTGTGGCGCTGTCCAAAGAGATCGCCCAGATAGCAGCAGTGCTTCGCCCAGATGGCAGCAGTGCTTTCCTGGGCCGCTCAGAGCATCGGGCTGGTTGGACCCTCCGCTCGACCCCAGCGTTCTGAGCCAGGTGATTAGTACTTTGTGGTTGCACATGCCTTGGTTATGCCTGACCTTGGTACATTTTTTCTGGATGTGCATGATGGGTTAATGAAATTGAGGATCACCATTGGTTGATTTTCATTTCTTTATCCTGTCCGCCCTAACCACTCTCCTTGGTGGGGCAGCCTTAGGCGTTCTGAGTTCCCTCCGCTCTCACTGGTGCATCAAGTAGCAGAGACTTCTCTCTTATTGTGATGCTGAGGGTGGTGGGTGGTCCCATAGCCCATTGGTTATGGTCCATCATTCTGAACCCCCCTAAGCTCCGAATTCCATCGTCCCTTCGACCCCTCGACAGGATTTTGGAGTGACTTTCAATTCCTAACCAATCTCAGAGGCTCGTGGGACCATTCGGCTCAGCCGTGTCAGGTGCCACCCGTTTCAAAGGCACTCTTCTCTCCCCTGTGGAGAGAGAGCCGCGGGCTACAAGTGAAGGTCGATGACTTTCTTTGGAAGGGCACAGTATAGCCTGTCTACAGTCAACATGAAGTGTGGGTTTTTCAACCTATACTTTATGATGGCTACAAAGGAAATGGGGTGTATGACGATTCCTAGTTTTGTGTATTCTCAACAGAGCTTTTCTATTTTCTATTTTAGGCCGTTCTCAAAAACATTTGTGTGTTGACTGGGACTAATGCTGCGTTCCAGGCAACCGGTAACCCGTAACTTACGAGTTCAAAACCACGAGTCACGACTCTGAACTGGGAGTACATCGATCTAGTACGAGTTCACGGGTGGGAAGTCACGGGTTTGACTGCCGTTCCAGTGCACTTTCACCGGTAGAAGGTTGTAAAAACACGAGTTACAGACTGCCTGGAACGCATAGGGTCGTGAGTCGTGGTTTTGAAGTCGTAACTCACGGGTTTAAAAGCCTGCCTGGAACGCAGCATTAGTACTTTAGCACATTCACCGCTTGGGGTTTCGGGTCAACCGGGAAAAGAGCAAGCTTTCTCCTGTTCAGATTATTTCTTTTATTGTGATATGGTTGGATTTGGTCATCATAACGACACGTTTGTTGGAGCAGTGTTTCCAGGCCTTACTGAGGCTTCCTAGAGCTCCTGGGTCTTATGATGCAGAGAGGGTTCTGTTAAGGGAAATCATGAGCTAGTACGATTAACCCCACAGAATATACACACATCGGAACCCCGCCCAAGGGACACAATGTGGGTGCCTAACCAAACACAAGTTTACAGAGAAAACATCTAGTGAGACAGCCGATGCTCCGCAACATCAGCTATGACAGGGGTGGGCAATTCCTGGTCCTGAGGGCCACAGCCCTGCAGAGTATAGCTCCAACCCTAATCAAACACAGCTGAAAAATCTAATTGAAGTCTTCAGGACTGTTTGGAAATGACATTCAGGTGTGTTTGATTAAGGTTGAAGCTAAACTCTGCAGGACTGTGGCCCTCGATGCCCACCCCTGAGCTATGACAAAATAGTTTTTGTGACGTTTTTGCACTGACAGCTTTCCATGCACTCTTGTAGCACCAAAATGGAGGCTGTTAGCTGACACATGAGCCTACCGTCCGTGTTCTCACTGGTTTGAAGAAAGAACCTGAGAGGGTACCCGGCTTGATACGAACACTGTAGAATCTAGTGAAAGTGTTCTGTGTCACCCAGCCGGCAGCTCTACAAATGTCTACAAATTAAACGGGCATGGGAAATCTTGGTTTTGGTATGCAAGGGCTATTGTGTCCACAATCCAATGGGACATCCTCTGCTTGGTGACAGCTTTCCCTTTCTGTTGACCACCGTAACAGGCAAAGAGCTGCTCTAGGTACTAAAGCTTTGAGTTCTATCCACATACACACAGTGCACGTACAGGACATAACAAAGTTATGGCTGGGTCTGCCTTCTCCAAAGGCAGCACTTGCAAGCTCACCACCTGAAAGGAGTGGTGGGAACTTTGGGCATGTAGCCAGGCCGGGGGCTCAGTATTATGCAGGATTCAGCTGGCTCAAACTGCAGGCATGACTCGTTGACAGAAAATGCATGAAGGTCCCCCTATCTTCTTAAAGGAGGCCATTGCAAGAAGTGTTAAGGTTTTCATTGTGAGATGTTTGACACTCACAGAATGCAAAGGCTCGAAGAGTGCGTCCTTTAAAGCTTTCAGTACCACAGACAGATCCCAAGGAGGAATAGAGGGGGGTAAAGGATTAAGCCTTCATGCACCTCTGAGAAATTTAATTCAATTCAATTTTTATTTATGTAGCACTTTTCACAATTGCTAATTGTTGCAAAGCAGCTTTACATGAGTAGATGTAAAGGAGAACACAGAAAATCAATAGATAATATGTGACCAGTCACGGAAACTAGGGACACAAGTCGGCAGCGCAAGTTTCGAGATAATGAGCAACAAAGTGTTTGTTTTCAAAATTTGTGATTTTCGTTTTATTGCAGAATCTGTTAGTTGAGATCACGAAGAAGCCTTTCCATGTTTGAGATAGCAGTTTTTGTATATTTAAAAGCGTAATTTTTGCGGTTGAAATAGGCTTGTTTTTCCGGAGATTCTAGCGTGCAGCGGGGGGCGTCATTGTCTGTGTGTATTTACATACTGTATAAGCAGCTTGGTTTTCGCTCCCGCCCGCAAAGGGAACAGCATGACTACTAAATAAGGATAGTTTGCCCAAAAATGAAAATAATGTAAGTAATAACTTACCCTTATGTCGTTCTAAACTCAAAAGACCTCCGTTCATCTTCGGAACACAGTTTAGGATGTTTTAACGTGATTAAGTCCGAGAGCTTTATGTCTCCTCCATTTAAAATCTATGTACGGTTTCCATGTCCAGAAAGGTAATAAAAACATCATCAAAGTAGTCCATGTGACATCAGTGGGTCAGTAAGAATGTGTTAAAGCATCGAGAATACAGTTTGGTCCAAAAATAGCAAGAATTACAACTTTATTCAGCATTGTTTTCCCTTTCTGCTCGAGCGTGAAGTCACGTGACTGTAGTTCCGCGTCACTGACTTTATGCGGCGCCGCAGTCGGATGACGTCAAAGTACCGCGAGAGCTCTTTAAGAAATCTTATGGAGTAGTTTTATTTGACTCGCTCTCGCGGTACTTTGACGTCAGCTCTTGCATCACAACATGAAGACGAACACATAAACAAAAAGTCACACAGACATTCTTGAATCCGGTCGATAAGTGGCTACAGGGTTTGTCTATCAATAGTGTCAATGCAGTCATTGGCTGCTGGAGGAACGAGCGAGCGATTGGTTTCATTAAAGTGTAATATCATATACAGTGCTACATTTTGCTGTTGAAAACGGGTTGTTTTTCCTGAGATTCTACCGTGCAGCGCGGGGGGGCGTCTTTGTCTGTGTTTATTTACATGCAGCGGCTTTTGATACTTTAGTTATGGACCCGCCCCCCAAGGGAACAGCGTGGCTACTTAAGCAGCACTCTGACAGGCACAATCTGATATCATTGATATCACAATGCAAACTTCGGAAATGATAACATCCACAAAGACACCGACAAAGAGAGGTGTGCCCGAACAACTTATTTCATTGGAGGGAACAAGATCTGCAAGAACAGTTTTCTGTTTCTTATGGGGTGAGTTTCCATAAACATTAAAGTTTGTTGTTTTTTGTTCATTGTAAGAACACTTACACGTAGACCTAAACATTTAGTGCAATTGTTATTAGCTAGCTCAGGTTTCGATTGCCAAAACCCAAAGTTATTGTTAACTCAGGACTGTGGTTTCGATTGCCAAAACCCCTATTGTTATTAGATAGCTCAGCACTGTGGTTTCGATTGCCAAAACCCGAAGTTATTGTTAGGTCAGGACTTGGTTTTGATTGCCCCCATTACTATAATGAGCTTTTAGATGGCAATGTGAGCATCTGCTATTTGAATAATGCCTGAATTGAATGATGTTAATGACTTAGCCCACGTATGAAGTATGTGTAGCCGTTAAATGTGCATTATAAGTCAATACTTAAAATATTTTTACGTTTTTTTTTAATCAGACTTAAACAAGGTCTAACCACAAACTTTTACAGTGAATTAAAATTAAAAGGTATTGGTCAAAATTTACATGGGGGATCTTTACAGAGGGTATGGCTTATCTCAATGAGATGTAAATGAGCCCTATTGTCCCTCCCAGCAGCTGAGAGAGGTGAAAAGGCACAAACTTTAAAAGCCGTTTTCTCAGCATTAAGAATTTTGGAGTGCCTACCTTCAAATGGCTACAACTTCTCTTCCATGTGTTACACATCGTTGGAAAGCTTCGAATCTGCACTTTCAGGATCTGTGAATAACTCAAAATGTCCTAGATCCGACTTGTGTCCCTACTTTCCGTGACTGGTCACATATAAGTAGAAGAATATAGCTAAGGTTAAACCGTACACGCAAGCATATTAATAATGTAACGTATATGTTGGACTAATGTGGTCATACTTTTTAGATCGAGTAAGCACTCTTGCGGCGGCGTTTTGAACCAGCTGTAGCTTGTTTACCTGATTTGCATGGCATCCTCCGAGTAACGAGTTACAATAGTCTATTATAGAGGTCATAAAAGCATGGATAAGCTTTTCTGCATCTGATGCAGACAGCATATGGTGTATTTTTGATATATTTCTAAGATGGAAGAATGCTGTGCGGCAGACGTTGGAGATATGACTATCGAAAGATAGATTGCTGTCGAACTTCATGCATAAATTCTTAACCGTGGAAGATGGCACCACCGTGCAGCCATCTGTGGACAACTTGTAATCTGACATATTATGTTTGGAGCGATTTGTTATGTGCCATCCAGTCCCTAATATCACTAATGCAGTCTGTTAGCTTTGCAAACTGGTGTGTTTCGCTGGGATGTGACGAGATGTAAAGCTGGGTATCATCCGCATAGCAGTGAAAACTTATGTTATGTTTCCTGATAATGTCTCCTAGAGGTAACATATATAACGAGAATAGGATCGGGCCTAGAACTGATCCCTGAGGTACGCCGTATTTAACGGGGGAGTGATATAACTCTTCCTCATTTACATAAACAAAGTGATATCGATTGGTTAGATATGATCTAAACCAGGCTAACGCCTGACCACTGATGCCAACATAGTTTTCTAGTCTATTGAGTAGTATTCTGTGATATATTGTGTCAAAGGCTGCACTAAGGTCTAGTAATATAAGGATTGAGATCTCACCACGATCGGATGTTAATAGGAGGTCATTTGTAACTCTAAGCAGCGCTGTCTCTGTGCTATGGTGGGGCCTGAATCCTGATTGTAACTTTTCATATGTATTATTATTCGCTATGAATGTGCGTAGCTGGCTTTCCACTACTTTTTCTAATATTTTAGAAAGAAAATGTAGATTTGATTGGTCTAAAGTTATTAAGATCTCCCTGGTCAAGGTTTGTTTTTTTAATGAGCGGTCTAATAACTGCTAGTTTGAAAGCTGTTGGAACGTATCCTAATTCTAGAGATGAGTCAAAGATATTTAGTACCGTGTCTGACACTACATGAAATACCTCTTTTAGTAATTTTGTGGGAATGGGGTCTAGTATACAGGACGATGATTTGGATGACGTTACTAATTTAGAAAGCTCTTCTATTGTAGTAGGATTAAATGACTCAAGATGTTCGTATGGTAGTCTAGTGGTAAATGTACTATTGGGTAGAGTGGTGGCTGCTTGCGTAGTTTCTATGTTTTCCCTAATAATCATAATTTTGTTAGTAAAGAAGTTCATGAAGTCGTTACTATTGTGTTGGAGTTTACTATTGGTTTCGGTTTGTTCTTTGTTTCTAGTCAGTTTAGCAACTGTGCTAAATAGGAAACGAGGGTAGTTATGATTTTCTTTAATAAGCGTACTAAGATAGGGAGATCTGGCGGTTTTAATTGCCTGTCTGTAGTGTTGAACACTCTTTCCATGCTGCACGCCATACCTCTAACTTTGTGCTTCGGTAGTTTCTTTCCATTTTTCTAGTTACTTTTTTAAGGGCTGCAGTATGATGGTCATACCATGGAGCTGGCGTTTTTTCTTTGATTCTCTTTTTTCGAATGGGAGCAACGGCATCCAACGTGCTAGAGCAAACGTTGTTCAGGTTTTCTATTATAATATCCAGATCTTCACGGTTATCTGCTACATGTTTCATTTGAGACAGGTCTGGGAGAGTGCTAATAAAGCTATCTTTAGTGGTGGAAATTATTGTTCTGGCTAATCTGTAGCATGTTGTAGACTGAGCGGTCCTATCTAGAAGTATCGTGTAAGAGACAAGGCAATGGTCTGAAACGGCATCGCTCTGGGGTGATATTTCGATGTCTTTAATATTGAGTCCGAGTGACAAAATTAAGTCTAATTTGTGCTTACGAGTATGCGTGGGCCCTGACACGTTTTGTTTAATACCGAGAGAATTTAGAACATCCATAAACGCACGTCCTAATGCATCTTTTGGATTATCAACATGGATATTAACTCATTCCCCGCCATTGTCGAGTTATCTCGTCAATTATGAGTTAATATTTAACTAATAATATGCCTTTCTGGACGAATTTCAAAGTGAAAGTGTAATACCGCTTTTATCCACTGGATGGCGCCAAAACCGAATTTATCAAAAATGGAAGTTAAAAAGAAGTAATGACTGATTTTAAATGCCTTTATGTTTGATAGTCATTCTGAGTCTGATATCTAACATAAATTCCTTTACAAAAATGCAATTTTTTAAGCTTTTTCCTCAAATTGTTGTATTTTTGAAGAGAAATATCCATATTTCAGTGGTTAAATTAAGTGGAAAAAGTAAATATATAATGAAAAGTTTTTTCCCCATTTTGTTTGTTTGTTTGTTTGTTTGTTTGAAAGCAAAGGGTGTGTTCTTTCATTTGATATAATTTGTATGTTTATATATTTATAGAAGATAATTTTTCCTGCAAGGAATTTTGTGAAACTTTTGTTAAAATCACAAAAATGCAGGTGGGCAACTTTTCCCAAAAAGGCTGGCGGTGAATGAGTTAAAATCACCAACGATAAGAGCTTTTTCTACAGTGACTGTAAGCTCAGATAGGAAGTCTGCTATTTCTTTAATAAAATCTGTGTGGTGGCCCGGAGGCCTATATATGGTAGCTAAAATGAACGAAAGCTGTTTGTTGTTACGATCAGTTATTTCCATATTTAACAGTATTATTTCAAACGAATAAAATTTTTGTTCGGATTTATGGTTTACTTTAAGTATTTTGTTGTATATTGTAGCTACACCACCCCCTCTCCCTTTTAGACGAGGAACGTGTTTATAGTAATAGTCTTGTGGGTTGGATTCGTTCAAACTGATGTAATTGTCTGCTTTAAGCCAGGTCTCTGTTAAACAGAGTGCATCTAAGTTTTGGTCAGTACAGTGGTGGACAGTAACGAAGTAAATGTAATTCGTTACTGTACTTAACTAGTTTTTTCGCGTATCTGTACTTTACTCAAGTACTTTTATTTTGGGAGACTTTTACTTTACTACATTTTAAAGTCAAATATCTTACTTGTTACTCCACTACATTTTAAAAAATCGGTCGTTCCTTATTATTTATCAGTGGATAAAAAACGTAACTGGGCAAACTAAAGCTGCACAAAAAAAACTAAGATGCACACGTGATGCGTCAAACCACCACAATCAGGGTACAGCATGCGCTTCGTTGAACTTGTTTTGGTTGCCGCGCTGTTTCAGGTAAGCTACGCGAGTCACGCGAGTGCAGCAGCCAGCCAATGCATCGTTTGGAGAATCAAACTGCATTCAAAAACAACAGAGGAGAATCCTCAGGAGATAACTGACCCGTCACAACAACAATGGCCTTATTTACACCGAGTTTTTTGAGTCCTTGAAAAAAGAACGAGTCCTTCGTGTCTTCTCTGCCTGCCTTGAAACTGTGCTATTTCGTTTTAAAAGAATACTCTTTCAATTCTAAGGAAACGCGTAGTAAGCCATTTTTATTCTGGTTATATTTTTAAATGAGCACTCTTAACAGTAGCTTGCAGAAAACTGTTAATTGTGTTGCTAAAATATATACGACGTTATCATGAATGAACTTTAAGCTATGCAGGCTGAAGCTATTTTTAGCCGTATAGTTAGCTGTTTCACTTAAGTTTATTGTATTTGAAGCTCAGTGCTCTGTTATTTTGAAATGACAATTAATCACTATCAACACTGTTGTAAAATGTGACCCGTCACGGAAACCAGGGACACAAGTCGGCAGCACAAGTTTCGAGAAAATGAGAAAAAAAGTTTTTTTTTTCAAAATTTGTGATTTTCGTTTTATTGCAGAATCTGTTAGTTGAGATCACGAAGAAGCCTCTCCATGTTTGAGATAGCAGTTTATGTATATTTAAAAGCGTACATTTTGCGGTTAAAATAGGCTTGTTTTCCGGAGATTCTAGTGTGCAGCGGGGGGCGTCATTGTCTGTGTGTATATTTACATACTGTATAAGCTTGTGTTTTCGCCTCCGCCCCCAAAGGGAACAGCGTGACTACTGAACAAGGATAGTTCGCCCAAAACTGAAAATAATGTCATTAATGACTTACCATTATGTCGTTCTAAACTCGGAAGACCTCCGTTCATCTTCGGAACACAGTTCAAGATGTTTTAACATTAGATTTAGTCCGAGAGCTTTCTGTCTCCTCCATTGAAAATCTATGTACGGTTTCCATGTCCAGAAAGGTCATAAAAACATTATCAAAGTTGTCCATGTGACATCAGTGGGTCAGTAAAGTTGTGTTGATGCATCGAAAATACAGTTTGGTCCAAAAATAGCAAGAATTACGACTTTATTCAGCATTGTCTTCTCTTCCGGCTCGAGCGTGAAGTCACGTGACTGTAGTGACGTGGCTGTTCTGTCCCTTAGACGTGTTTGCTGAGTTTTATTTTTATTTTTTTTAAACTTATAGCGTGCGTCTCCCCAGACTGTAAATGAAGCTCGGGCGCACAAAACAAAAGAAATATAAAAGAAGCTGGGGCGGAACAAATAACAGTCAACCGCATATACGTCAGCCGCGTCACTGACTTTATGGGGCGCCGCAGTCGGATGACGTCAAAGTACCGCGAGAGCTCTTTAAGAAATCTTACGGAGTAGTTTAATTTCGACTCGCTCTCGCGGTACTCTGACGTCATCCGACTGCGGCGCCCCATAAAGTCAGTGATGCGGCTGACTGTTATTTGTCCAAACACAGAAGTTACACAGAGATCGTTGTATTCTTTATATAATTGGCTATATGTTTTGTCTATCAATATTTTCCATGAAGTCATTGGCTGATGGAGGAACGAGCGAGCGATTGGTAACATCTCTTAAGGACTTCACGTTTTCGACTGTGCTGTTTTTGGATGATCTATTATTTTAAATACAAACTTTGAAGGCGGGTTCATGTGTTTAACGGAACGTAAATACCGGAGTGTAATCTGATATACCCTTACATGTTACGATGTAAATAGTCCTCAGATTGTATATTGTATTACCAGAAGTTCATGCGAAATAGACTATATATTTATATTTCACGGATTATACGCATTTGTGGACAAAAATCATTGGATGATTCACACATCTGAAACAGACTGGATTCGACTTGTGATCCCCGCAAAGGTAACGTTAAAAGTCCTGTTTATTTTTGCATTTTGACATTAGGACTTCTGTAATAAAATACTACATATGATGGTAGAACCTCTGTATCTCAAAACGGCTTTACAGGGGGTATGGCTTAGCTAAATGAGATGTAAATGAGCCCTATTGTCTCTCCAGCCAGGGAAAAGGGAAAGTGTTAACTTTTTTCTTTCTCAAATTTCTCAGCATTCTCTTTCTTGAATGTGTTACATTCAAATGGCCACAACTTCTCTAAATCTTATCAGATTTCCATGTGTTACACATCGTTGGAAAGCTTAGAATCTGCACTTTCAGAATCTATGAATAACTCAAAATGCCCCAGATCCGACTTGTCTCCCTACTTTCTGTGACTGGTCACAAATATAAATGACATTTTGACTAGCCATGCAGTGTATGATGCTTAAACAGGCAGGTGGATTGGAGTGCTCCCTATTAACTGAGATTGTTATTACTATTTTCAAAAGTTTTGCTTCCAAAATATATAAATACATTTAATTATGTATTACAATATACATATGACATGCTAAAGCCGAGGGGCAACCTTCCGATCTCTCTAATGAAGCCAACACGGAAGTGACTTAAACTGCAATTCATCGACTGGCCGCTTGAGGCTAGCTCCAAAAGGGAGTCAATTCCCATAGACTCCCATGTTAAAAGTGGCCAACTTTACAGTAGAAAATAATATGTTTACAGCCTGGTACAAAAAGTGTTTTTGGCCTATATAGCCAATTTTGCCCTTCATGACAACTGTGAGGGGGGTGAATTTTTTTGTAACTCCGTAATCCGTTTAAATTATATTAAGCCTTAAACTTATGCATAATTAAGGGCGTGGTCGCTTGAGTGTCGGTTGAACAGCCACTGCTGTCACTAGATTCGCGCTAGGCGGGCGTGGTTTCACCTCAGCTTCACCCATGTCCCGCCTCTTTACCCATTTTCGGTTTTCCGCGAGTAATTCGCGGGGACGCGCGGCCAAGATGCCGACGGCAGGCGACGCCTACTTTAAGCTTCAAAAGCGATCTTCACAAACCAATGGGTGACGTCACGGACACTACGTCCATATTTTTTTACGGTCTATGGCTAAAGCACATGAAACGTTTTCTGAAATTATATTCTGTAAGGCTTGTTTTATTTGTCAAAGAAAGGGAGACTGATTTCTAGATAACGTTATGTATTTAATGTTTTGAAAACTATTGTGAACCTGTGCTTAATTCAAGTTTTTATTACACTTAAACTGTTAAATAATTTAACAAATATATCTTGAAATGAGACTTACTGCTCTAAAATCCTGTTATTTTGTCTCGTATGGATTAAACACATAAAATGATATGACATTTAAAGTGTTGACATTCGTTTTTATGGCTAATTATAACATTGGTAATTATAACAAACTCACCAGGTCAAAATGAAAGTTTAAAAAGTGCTCAATCCACACAATCACGCTGTATCATTGAACATATGCAAGTTAAATTCTGATTTCTTCAGTTTATATGAACTTAGGAGTCATATTTAATCAAATTAAACACTCTCGCGTTAGATCGAGTGTCTCTGTCGCTCTGCATCTCTCCTCTGAACTGAGACGCCGTCCGAAAGCAAAAAAGGGGCGGAGCTTACAATTAAACACTCCGATTGGTTTACTCATTTCAGATTTATAATTCAGATTGAATTATTCACATGTATTTCCTCATTTATAAAACAAATGTAGATGTATGAATAGTCTCTATAATATTTAAGCACACTTTTAAAATAATAATATTTGATTATTTAACCAGGGTTACATTTAAGTAAAACTAAATTAGACAAAGTGCATTTTTAAAAAGTGTACTTATGTATGTTAATAAATATTCCTTTTCCCTCTGTAAGCTGACATTAGCTAGAATCAAACAAAACTGTCTGCAGGTTGCTGGAGCACCCAAGGCCAGAGTAAAGCCCGGTATACACTGTGGATTGTTGCTTGCCACACTGTGCGATTAAGATCGTAATTAAGTCCATGTCACACTATATGATCTCAGTTTCCATCAATGTCAGACTGTACGAGTTTAAAGACTTTTAAAAATCGGACGCACGCAAACAAACGCATCCGCAGTTTTACGTCATCGATTGACGACAGATGGGAAAACACACGCTGAAGTGAAGGCTAACAAACCGAAACAACATCTACTGTTCATTTTAATCATGACTTGTCTCGAGCATAAAATGTAGAAAAAACGAAGGAGGCGAGTACCTGGCATTTGAATTTCCAGCGTGATTTCTCTCCAGGCTGCTTCATTTTTATCCTATCATGGTACAGTGGTGATGACACGTTGTACAAACACTCTTTATTGTTTCCATAACTCCACAAGTTTCTCCTCCGGCTGTACAGTCTACCTGGTTCTTTTTTACATTTGTCTGCATTGATCTGCCGGTTGTCGTAGGGAGATGTCACACAGCAGGATTGTATCTCAAAATTTCTGACACTGCCAGAATTTTGTCGGAGGATAATTTTGATCGCAACGGTCATTAATCGGCTGTCTGTAAACATGTCAAACTAGCGATCAAAGACGACAGATTTTAGCCTGGGATTTCAGAAATCGTTTAGGATTTCAAAATTTGTCCCAGACAGCTAAATTCTGGCTGAAATCTCACAGTGTGCACCGGATACACTTTCAAATAAAAACTTTAGAAAAAAAAACATCAAAAAGCGCCTATTTATTTTTGTGTTTATTAGAGGACTGACATTACATACAACCATGTTTAGCTCTTTTAACAGTGTTTTATGACATTTCAAAGGGTTTCCTGTAAAATAATACCTAACTTTTGTATGTACACCTCTGCATGTGGGTATGAGAAGCTTTTGAATTTGGGTAGGCCAAATCCAGGCAGAAATACACAAAATAGCCTCAGGGTGTATTATGATAAATAAAGACCAGAAGTCAGAGATTAAATTAATAGAAGAAATTTTACTGAACAGTTCACTCAGCAGAAATCAGCTTCAACACTCACAGAGATAACAAAACTACGTCATTGTGTCAAACTTCATGATTCTGATTGGTTAAGCTATAGATAAACTTGGAGAACTTTCACACATGGATATCCACACATCTAGTTTGAGTAAGAGTATGACAGCTAGAAGTCCAAGTTTAGGCACAGAATGACATGTGAAAGTCACAGGTCATACCATCTTTAGTCCAACCTTCTTCAGAGTTTGTTTGGGAAGTTTAATAAAACATTATGATGAGAAGTGCTTTCTCACAGAAAGCAGAGTTATATGTATGTGGCAGTAAGGAACTGTTTTACTTGTACTTAAAGTACTTTAATTTATTGGATAATAAATAATGATTAGTATCTGATTAATAAGTATTTCAAGTCATTTATAAGAATATGATCAAGAGAAGGCAGATATCAGGAATCCAGTCCTTCAATTTAAATCACCATTTTAGGTTAAATAAAAATAATTAAACACCGATTCTAAACAATTTCAACAAGAAACTAAAAATACCCACCATGGAATAGAAATTAAGAAAAAGAGAAAAATACAATGAGACTTAAATCAGCACTTAAAGGGAGACTATGGCCAAAGATTCAAATTACTGCATGGTTTACTTAAAGGAAGATATTTTGAGCAATGTTTATAACCAAACCATTTTTGAGCCCCATATGACTTCCATTGTATTCTTATTCCTGCTATGTAAGCTAATGGAGCTCAAAAATGGTTTGGTTACAAGCTTTGCTCAAAATATCTTCCTTTTTTCAGCAGAACAAAGACATTTTTTACAGGTTTGTAACAACATGACAGTGAGTAAATCACGCAGTAATTTTGATATGCTGCTGGAGTATCCCTTTAACTGTGATTCTCATACTTGAATTAACTTTTTTAAATTTGTATCTAGATTTATGGCAGTTATCTATCATTCTCAATCATTTCATGCTCATTTAATAAAGGGAAAAAGTGAAGCACTTAACAACACACAGCACACACAACCATGCAAAAATGTTTTAACATCCAAAGAGTTTTCATTCCACATAAAAACACAACCCATGACAAGCACAGTGACACCAAACGTGCACAGATATTTTGGCCTCATAAATCTCTGCAGACGTGTTGTGATCAACTGAGCTTTAAACATGTCTATAGTATAACAGCTGCTGTCATTCACAGACACCATTCTGTGGATCTTCTCCAGTAGTTTAGTGACCTGCTCTCTGTTTGTCTGATCTTTATTATTCAGCAAGTGAAATCTCCCACCACACTCATCTATTAGCTTTGACAGCGCTGTATTTTGTCTTATTAACTGTTCAATTGATTTATGTTCAAGTTCATCTCCATGTGTGAAGACCACAAAGGTGTATTTCATAGCTTGCTCGCCAAATGTCTGTTTATATAACGACACTATATCCGTATCTTGTTGAGTAAAATTATCTAAAGAGAAAACGAGAAGAAGCGCGTGGAGTCCTGGAGAACACTGCTGTATTCCTTTCTTTAACTCCACACACACGTCGACGTTTTCTGAATTGCAGAAGTTTGGAGTGTCGATCACTGTGATGCTTTTATTCGATACTTCAGCCGTGTGCTGTTGACATTTACGAGTGATTGATGAGAGGCTCCTTCTCGACTGAAACGCGTTAAATCCCAGTATAGTGTTTCCAGAAGAACTCACTCCTGAACCGGTTTTTCCTATCAGCAGAATCCGACGTTTACGATCGTCAGACGAAGTTGGCTCCATTGCTAAAGAAACCATCAAGAAATATAGTGAATGTCTATTTCGTATTAAGTTTCACTAATACTACTGTATTTTACTATTTGTTATTTCACTATTATGGTAAAATCGCATATTGTGTGTGTGATAAATGATGTGTGTCAGTGTAATGATAGCTGAAAATAAAGCTACGAGGTTGCTGAACTTATGACTGCTGTAAATGCATTTAAGAAATACAACATATGCCTTACCGTTCGTCCTGGTTGTTGGTTCAAACCGACTAATATTTAAACAATATTTTGCTCAGATATTACAGCCTAGACTGGTACTGCAAAACGTCTCTCTCAAAATGGCACTCATATACTTTTACAAAATGCACTTTCACTTTTGTTGGACGCCGCCCCCCAGCCAACAGTTTTTGGTTTTCAAAACTTTCCCCTAACGTTAGTTTTTGGTACCCATAACGTTATTTTCCAAGGTTTGTTTTTGGTTAGCAAGGAATGTTTTCTTTACAGAAACGTTAGGGTAACGTTTTGTGAACCAAAAATTGTTGGCTGGGAGTATGCAGTTCTTGATCTAGGACAGGGCGCGTTGCGGTTGCTTCGTGCACGCACTGAAAAAGTGCGCAGAGCTTATGACTCCAGCCGCAGTAAAGAATTATGGCTTACTACAGTACTGCAAGTCTATTAGTATGTATATCTATCTAAAATAAGTAAAACACACTTTAAAATAGTAAGAAGGAATAAAACGATTTATTTAATATTCATTTTTTATAGTTAAATTATTCTCTTACTGGACTAATTGTCTATTAAAATATTATAATTTATTATAACACGGGTTATTTTTAATGAAAACACCCAAACACATCACACATTGTATTTAGATAAGATTGTATTTTATCAAATATATAAATAACCAGTGACTTCAACACAATTTAGAAAATGAATAAACACTTAACGTTAATTCACTTTAGGTTAACAGATCTTACCACAGCAGTTAGCCACCTCTCCATTATTAAACAATAACATCATCTCTCTTACTACAGCAGTATAGTCACCTATCCGTTTTTACAACAACCAAAAGCTTCTAACATCATATTCTCCTCACACCAGCACATGCATAGAAAACATTGTCCCGACCAAATGTTACAAAACATTTCCAAACACAAAACCCTGGATAAACTGTGATGTATGGTCCATGCTGCGTGCCCGCTCCACTGCATTTGGCTCTGGTGACGCTGAGGTAGGGCTGGGCGGTATGACGTATAGGCCTATTCCGTTACCGCGGAATAAAATGCCAGATTTTCTATTGCGTCTATTCCTCGGAATGCAAATAAGTGGGCGTGGCTAACACTGCCCTCCCGCATGTTAGACTCTGACGGAGAAACACGTAAAATAATTCACTCATAAAAATGAACAAGTTATTTCTGTAATTTGTATAATAAGTGCCAGTGAATCCACCGTGGGTCTTTGATATTCACATCTTTTATTTTGTTTAAAGTATATAGCTCTTTTAGCCTAAAGAAAACAGTTTTGATGTTTAATATGAAACACACACACACACACACACACACACACACACACACACACACACACACACACACACTAGGGTGACCAGAAGTCCCGAAAAATTCGGGACAGTCCCGAAATCTAAGCTGCTCTCCCGAATCCCAAATCCTGCTTGTCCCGAAAATTATCCTGAAGCTGGGGCTGAACACACCAAAGCTTTTACGCCTGCGGCCGGCGCATGTTTTCAATTGATTCCAATGGAAACTCGGCGTTTTTTTAAATAAGCAAGCAGCTAGCGGGTTTTTTCCGCGCTGAAACTCGACGCTCTGCATTACCACAGCAACCAACCGGCTCACAGCTGAAGTATCACAGCTACCACAGCCATGGCTCTGACAGCTACCAAAGCGCCTGGCTGAAAAACAGCTGGCATTCGGCGTCCTCAAGGTTTTTTTCAGCCGCGTTTAAAAGTTTTGGTGTGTCCAGCTCAGAGCCGGCCCTAGACCTTTGGGGGCCCTAAGCAAAATTTGGTCGGAGGCCCCTTTGACCGTTTTAAGTAAGGCCTAAAGAAAAGCAATGACTACCTTATGACTATACTGCACATATTATATCTACTATGTTATTTTTTTTAAATGTGTCTATTAAATTATGTTTTAATTATTCTATGTATACTGTATGTTAATGATCTTTTTTACATTGCTGGTCCTGAGTACGTATTTCGTTCTTATGTGGCAACATGTAGCCAACAGAATGACAATATAAGACCTTGGGGTGGTCCCGGACAGGGAATAACTTAAGACAGGACACGGCCTTAGTTTAACTAGAAAACATAACTAATTTTAACAAAAATGCCTTACTAAAAACATTCTTTGTGTGGATTTTGAGGCAAAACAAAGGGCACTGGTGTATTTTAACATATGTCAGTGCAAGCTTTTTTTCAGTTTGGACAGCTCTTAGCCTACTTTTATTTTAGTCTAGGACTAGTTTAATTCCTGTCAGGGAAACTGCCCCCTTGAGTTCTTGATTTGAGTTCCATGTTTGATGTCTAACAAGAAAAATATGATACCACTGAACTGAATAGCAGTGCAGTGGAATAAACACACACTGAGGATCTTGCTGAATAAAAATACTGATAAAGTGATTTTCACTGACCATCAAAGAAACATTTTTAATTGACACCAGAGTTTAAGAGGCACAAACAACAGCCTATTTATAATTTAAATTAAATAGAGTAAATAGAATAACATTAAAATAAAATATTATATAAAATAATAAATATAACACTTAAATGTTAAAATTTTTCAAATAAACAAAATTAACAATAATATCTAAAACACCACAAACAAGGTTAATAGTACCTAACATTCGCTATAACAACCGCCTCACTATATATTATCCCTTACGTAAATAGCATAACAAAAGTTAATAGTCTTGTTTGAGATGAGCTAAATCTGACACAAACATAGGTTTGTGGATAATAACAATTAACTTGCAAATAATATTAATAACTGAAGATTAACAATTAACATTGCGTTCATAACATTAATCTAACAAAGCTGGCTACTGTATGTCATATGCATTGCTATAGTTTAAAATTAAACACTGAACATTGACATTATACACTTTTGCAAAGGCTAGCAGGTGGTTTAACAACGGTGCACTGTCTGGGCATGTACCACGCATATGATATGCGCGTGAGTTTGTTTACTCTTACACATAAAAAAAATTAAATTCAGACGTTTAACAATATAATTACACTAATGACATAAATATGTAGAAATGACAATGGCATACGTTAAATATAAGCGTAACAGAATTAATTTACCACGTTAAACCGTTTAAATATTAATTATTAAGCTTAATAAACCAATTCACGTTATGATGGCAAATATAAGAAAGAGAAGTCAAACAGAACACAGGTTTGGTCATTACCGAAGTCAAATAAGATCCACTTACTTCGCATTTACGCACAAACACACATAACATTAAAGAAATTGTGCTTAAAGCAACCGCAAAAGTTCACGTCTGTATCAGCGATCCGGCTCAACCCAACTTTGCGTTCTGTGGGCGGGATGCTCGCCTGCACATAGATCGCGGGCACTGATTGGCTGCTGAGCTGAATGCTGTGTGTCAATCAATCTCGGCAAGAAAGAGATCTTATTAGGGAACTTTCATAATAACTATAATAACAAGTAACAGCCTTTTTAACATTGCCATAATAATAAATAATGAATATTTATATTTATTTTATGTTACTTTTGATGAATGATTTTTTTCAACCACTAGCTAAGTGACTTTAGGGGGCCCTCTGCTGGCCACGAGGCCCTTTGCGATTGCAAATGTCGTTTAGTGGGTGGGCCGGCTCTGGTCTTTTCTTACAAAAAAGTGGGTACCGGCTGGACAGCCGGTGGAACAGATGCAAACCAAAAATTTTCCACCCGACCCTCTACCGGGGGAAGGAGCGAATCACCGTCTCCTGAAGAGTGATCCTCTGCCAATCCGGGTCGCCCGTTACTGGCCACTTAAACTCCCGATTTTCACGGGAAGCGGCTAAGCGGGCGGGGCGAGCTGCTGACGACCGGTTCCCATGCGCTGCCGAGATGGGGTCCGAGGAGGGGAACAGAGGTGGCCGCCGCAGGACGCCGACGGCGAGAGGCAGACTGAGGAGCCGGCGTGGTGGACCAAGGGCAGCTCTCTTTTGCCGGGGCATGACCTAGGAGATCGCCTCAGTCTGCGCAGCGGAGCTGTACGACTCCACGGGCTCGCCGAAGAGGCCGGTCTGTGAGACAGGAGCATTCAAGAAGTTGTTCTCGTCTGCGTCCGTCATGTAAGCCAGACATAGCCAAAGGTGGCGATCTTGAACACTGTGGTGGACATCGCACGACTGAAGGTCGCGGCTTCCCTCGTAAACCTCTAAAGCCTTCGCTTGGTGAACCTGCAGTGACGTTATTACGTGCAGGGCTGAAGCCGTGTCTCCGCATGCCTGATGGGCAGCGCCCGTAACCGGACGACTGTCTATACAAACACGGGAGGGAAGGGTTGGGTTGGGTGGTCCCTCCAGGAACGCAGCTGCATCGCAACCCCCCGCTCTACTGAAGGGATCCCCGTCCTTAGCGGCTCCGTTGGTGAGGGAGGTGAGGGGTGAAAGCTGAACGGCCGAGACGGCCGCAGATCACGTCAGCTCTTCGTGCCGTCGGGAAAGGCAGGAGGTGAGGACCGTAGAGGCCCGGGCAGCTCCGAAATACCAATCATATGGGCTGGACGGTTCGGGCGGAGAGAGATTAACCCCTCCAACTCTACCGTTTCCGCCGCTCGAGCGGGCACGGCCGCCATCTCCGGGACGACTCCGCCTCGGAGGGAAAAGATGGGCACCCCTCTGATGCTGCAGAAGTGACGGGACCAGAAGGAGGTCCAATGGATTCGGCAGAAATCGCAGAACACGACTCTGCAGTCTCCACCGGAGCCTCAACCGGCTGAGGATGAGAAGGCCGGTAGGTGAAGGACGCATCCTCCGTCCTACTCAGCGTAGTGATGCGAAGAGCGTCTTGCGAGCGCTTGACAGCCGCACCATGGCGGCGTTCAGCACTGCAAAGGCGCGGACGTCGTTCCCATAGAAACGACAGTCGTCTCCGCAATCCAAGAGAGTTATGCTCTCACAGAGAGAACAAAAGCTCTCAGCGAACGCAGCCTCGGAGTGCTCGATGCGCGAGCACGAAGACAGCGCTCGTGACCGTCACTGGAATCCCTGTACTTCTCGCACCCAAGATCGCACGGAGGAAAAGCTATCCTGAAAAGGACGCTGATCTCCGAATATACGAGAGAGTGGCTGTCTTTAAAAAGACACAGAGCTCTCACGTATCACTCTTTAGGGAAATCACTCTTTTGGTGCTCAGCTGATGATGCGCACAGGGAGAGGCAACGCACACACTAAACTCAAAACAAAAAATATGCAGAGCAGTGGAATACTGCGAGCGTCCGCTGTGTCAGTACTGCTTGTCAATCAACTTCAGCAACCGTTCCCAGAAGAGCAGAAAGTAGCTTCTCAGTAGCAGATACTGCCGGCTTTCGAAGCGATAAAAAGCTGATTTCTACATTTGCACCTGTGGCTTATATACGCACCTGGCGGGGCGGCGCCAGCATTATGCAAATATCTCAATGCCAAGTTCATTGGCGTTTTAGTAGTATTCGAAGCAGATTGGTCTCTCTAAGCGAGTTCCCAATTCGTCGGTCACGACGTGACGTCGTAGTGACCGACTGAAAGGGAACTTACCTTAAAGAAGCTTTACCAGTCAAAATTATTCCTAGAAACACATATCTCATATCTCCAGACAGCAGATGTTTACAGAACAGCTAGTACGTTAGCTTAGCATACCATCAAAACACTACAAATAAAAGCATTTATAATAAAACTCACATTATAACATCAAAAGTCGAGTGATTAAACAATCATGCGTGATCTGATGTGGCTTTGGATCATAAAATAAGTAAGGAATAATTGACGACGGGCCATTGAATTATAAGAAAATAATGCACACCAAGGTGGTAATGCGGCACGACGCGAAGCGGAGTGCCGTTACACCGCAGGTGTGCATTATTTTCAAATAATTCAAAGGACCGGAGTCAATTATTCCACTTATACCACGGTTACCACAAACATTGCTCTGGTGCCTATTTTTAAGACATTTGACAAGTTAGGTGTGCGGTTTACAGGAAAATAATCAACACCCATAGAACATTTCTCAGCCAATCAGAATGCAGCATTCAACAGACCCGTGGTATAAGACCAAAAATAAAAAATTTTATGCTATGTATGCTGTTAGCTTTGCTTGATTAGCATAGCATTATAATATACAGTACTGTTATGAAAATACCAGACATAGCGTTGAAAATACAGACAAACCATATATAATCTTAATCGTGTTTATTGTCTCCATGGTTTTAAAACATCAAAACATCTTTATTTGCATGTTATTATAAAAACAGCGATCGATCGTTGCACGTCACTGTTCAAGTTCACGTCTGACAGCTGAGCTGAGCTCTGACGTCTTGTTCTATGAAAGTTTCATATTGAGAGTTTCAGACTTTAGCGCCCTCCGGCTTCACGTATGAATGAAACAAACTGAGTGTGAATGACTGCAGACTCCAGCTTGCTCATATCGCCATGTTTGGAATAAAAATGGGTGAAATATTACCCCCCCTGCAGAAATTTGAAGTAAACATATAAAATTGAAGTAATATTTCTCCAAATATGCATACTTTGAATTAAAAGCCCCGATGGATGTTGTTTTATCGAGTGCTTTCATGACGATCACGGAGGAGTATTTTTATCAATGAGTGCGGCTGAGGGTTTTATTTCAAATTAAAGGTATGTACCGTTTTTCATTTCATAATGCCTGACAAAAATGAAGAAATTACTGTTACTAGGATTCTCAGATTAAAATAAAGGTCAAAAACTAAATCTTAAATCAAAACACTTTTTAATGATGTATAGTTGTTTAATGTAAGTACATTTAAACTAACAGTAATTTAAATTATGTAAATAAATAGCTCTTCAGTACACCCACGCCCTCGCGCAGGCTATCAGGTTTTAATAAGGAACGAAACACAGAAATGGTAAGATGCAACAAAATGGTAAATATAACCATCATTAACTTAACCACTGTAACATAGCTTTTTAAATACTTGTGTATATTTGTCACGCCCAGGGGCTGGCTATAATTTACTAGAGCCACGCCCCTTCTTACTTCCACCTCGAGGAGGTCCCTAAAGCAACCCAATGACCAGACAACACGAGAACAGGTAAGTAATAAAACAATCTTTATTTATTTAAATATCTAAAATATCTTGGGAAATGGGGACGGGGCAATTAAAACTAAACTCCTGCTCTGCCTTCCAGGCAGGCTATGGCCAAGAGGTTGGCAGAAACGGGGGCAACGGGGGTCCAGGGGACTGGAGACCAAGGGGAGACGTAGGCAACAGGCTCCGGCCTGTCCCCGCTATCCGTGGCGCCCTCCTTTTCTTCCCTGGAGGCAAAGGTAAAACAATATGAGTTGTTGAAGTCGACTTTCTGTCTGCGTACCTGTGTTTCACTCCGCGGGAGCTTCCCCGCTCGGGCTCGTACGATGCTTTGTCGTTTGTTCACTCTCCCTTTTCCCTTTCCACAGGCTGTGGCGGAGACACAAAGACACAGTTACTCTGATTTGGATCGCTCTCACCCCTTCGCTGTCTACAGCTCTCGGCAAGTACAGGTTTCCCACAGTTCGTTCTCCTGATGCTCACTCTCGTTCTCTTTCTCCACAGGCAGCAGCTGGGACACAAAGGCACAGTTACTCTGACTTGGATGGCTCTCACCTCTTCGCTGTTTACAGCTCTCTGTAAGTACACGTCTCCCACAGTTCGTTCTCTTGGGTGCTCACTCTCGTTCTCTTTCTCCACAGGCAGCAGCTGGGACACAAAGGTACAGTTACTCTGACTTGTATGGCTCTCACCTCTTCGCTGTTTACAGCCCCCCGTAAGTACATGTTTCCCACAGTTCGTTCTCTTGGTGCTCATTCTCGTTCTCTTTCTCCACAGGCAGCAGCTGGGACACAAAGGCACAGTTACTCTGACTTGGATGGCTCTCACCTCTTCGCTGTTTACAGCTCTCGGTAAGTACACGTTTCCCACAGTTCGTTCTCTTGGGTGCTCACTCTCGTTCTCTTTCTCCACAGGCAGCAGCTGGGACACAAAGGTACAGTTACTCTGACTTGGATGGCTCTCACCTCTTCGCTGTTTACAGCTCTCGGTAAGTACACGTTTCCCACAGTTCGTTCTCTTGGGTGCTCACTCTCGTTCTCTTTCTCCACAGGCAGCAGCTGGGACACAAAGGTACAGTTACTCTGACTTGGATGGCTCTCACCTCTTCGCTGTTTGCAGATCTCGGTAAGTACGGGTCTCCCACAGTTCGTTCTCTCAGTGCTCACTCTCTTTCTCCGTCTCTGTCAAAAAAACACTGGCTTTGAGGGTGAGTCTATAATTGTGCGAGGTGGCGGACTTACGACAGTTGGCGTCCACGATGTGTCAGATGGGCAATATCCTACTTCATAAAGCTTATTGATCTGATATTGTCCCGTCCTGAGATCGCTCGTGTGCAGCCAACATAAACTTCAAGAGTAACACCGCGGATGGAGCAAACATCTCTATCTTCTCATCTTGGCTTTCACCGTGCAAACAGCCGCCTCAGTTATTTTCATTATGTTTGTTATATGATGATGCGATCTCACTCCCGTCTCCTGTCAGATTGAAGTGACTTCCTCACGGTAAAACAGGCGGAGTTGTGTGACGTTACATCCAGGTAGGCGTATTAAGGGCGGGGTTTTCTGAACCGCTGCGGCGCTATTGGCTTGACACTGCAAACGCGTCATGATTTTGGCTACACAGCTGGAGGTCTGAGGCTATTGGTTCCGTGAGGCCCGTTTGAAGCCCTGGCTCGCACAGGCCCGATAGTGCAAAAGCGGCTATTGCCTCTTTGTTTCTACATTTAAAAGACAAAGCTGGCAATTCTGGTTATACTTTCGTTCTTTTAATAATTTCTTTATTTTATTTTATTTTATTTTATTTATAAATCACTCAGGGTTATCTGATTTAACTATTTGGCTTGTGTTTTGTTTCCGTGCACTTCAGGCATTTTGCACATAATTTGTTCTGCACCTTGTTACTTCTGACCTTATTTTATTTAAAAAAAATATTTATTATAAACGTAAATTCTGATCTAATTTAAGTCTGTACATTTTGGATTGCTTCTCGTTGCATTGATATTGAGCTGTTTGCGTTCTGGCCATGGGGCTGGCGCATGCAATTTAGCCGAACGCGCTAGGTGCTCTGCGTCTAGGAGTTCATTAAACTAAACATAAAAAAACGGATGTTTTTCGACGGGTATAAGTTTTTAAAATGTATTTAAAACAGGGTGGTTTTCTTGTCAAAAGCTAAACCACAAAACAGGTAAGCCTTTTCTTTAAATTTCGGTTATAACACGGAAAATATCTGCACAGAACCTAATTTATGCCTGACACGATTGCCTTTCTTGTGATTTTAATATTATGGTCGGTGTTCACTTTCAAATGATAGAAAAGAGATTCCTGAAATAAATAATATAAGAATCATCAGTTGTTTCTGTGCTGACATGAGCTAATCCAATCAAGTCTGAAAATAGCTGCATTTTACCGCGCAGCATTTTGATTGGTCAATCTATCAATTAGACTAAGAAATCAACATTTTATTGTATTTTAAGCAATTGGAAATCTGAGGGGGTCGGACATGTAAATGAGGGGGCCAAGGCCCACCCAGGCCCCTTCGTGGCTACGCCCCTGATCTGGGTAAACTTATATCTGATGTCACATGAACAGTGCCGTGTCACGAATAAAACTTTAATAGTTATTTTAGTTTCTAATAGGACATGTGTAGGCTATGTGTGCATGCGCTTGTGTCTGTGTGTGCGTGCGCTTGTGTCTGTGTGTGCGCGCGCTTGTGTCTGTGTGTGTATGTTAGGGGGGGGGGGGGTGTTCATCCAATAATAGTTTAATTTATTTATTTTATTTAATATTAAAAGATAATGAATTTCAAACAGAACCAATCATATTATTATAAGTACCTATGCATAAATAAATTGATATAGTATGTTTAGAACTATTTTATACTTCATAGTTTTCTTTATTTTACTTAATAATAAAAGATAATGAATTTTAAACTGAAGTTACTTAACCAATCATATATTTTTTAGTAATTTATTAATATAGGTACATTAGGGTTGCCACCCATGTCTGATAAAAAACCTGGACATATCGATGACCCGACCTATTCGAATTGCTCACAAGCCCCCTAACACCCCCCACCCCAGAGCATAATATTTCTATAGGCCTATGCAATTATTGCAAACACTTTACAATTCTTTTTTTTCAATTCTTATTTGTTAACATTAGTTAATGTATTAACTAACATGAACTAACCGTGAGCAGTACATTTGTTACTGTATTTGTTAATTTTTGTTAACGTTAGTTAATAAAAATACAGCTGTTCATGGTTTATTCATGTTAGTTCACAGTGCATTAACTAATGTTAACAAGATTTAAATAAATTATTATTAACATTAACAAAAATAAAATAAATTGCTTTAGGCTATAAGTGCAGTTTATTATTAGTTAACTGTGTGTGTTAACTAATGAACCTTATTGTAAAGTGTTACCCAATCATTTGTTATTTATATTAAAATATGTAAATCACTTTACAATTTATATAAACTGCTTATACTATTTATGTAAACTGTTTTTATTTATATTCCATTGCAACTTTAAACAGGTCTAAATAGCCACTAGCCGGCCTGAAAAATATGCACGTGAAATTAAACTCGTTGAACTCACCTCAACATGTATTTTACAATCATTTAACCCGCCATGGGTAAATCTGAAGTCACTGTTACAAACTGTACACCATGCAAGATTTTAACTATTTTAAGACAGGGATACACTTTCGTGTAGTCTGATGTAAAATGTGTCTTATATTTTCGCTTTTGGGGCACTCTCCCTCTGCCATGGCGCTCCTGTTTCTAGATACACTGATTAATTCGGTTCGGGAGAAGAGATAAAAGCCCGCCCACACTGACAATTGATTGGTTGATGTACTGAAACAGGCCAATCAGGATGCTCTCTGTCTTACATGCGCTAACACACACACAGACGTCACGTCAGACGCAAGGTCTCACTCTCTGCCGTGCATGCGCAAAATTACATATAAACATAGCTTTTCGAAAACCGGGACATTCAGTGTCCCGGGAGAGTTGATAAATTTCCCGGGACAGGTTATTAAAAAGAAGGACGATCCCGGTAAAACCGGGACAGGTGGCAACCCTATAATACATTTATATAATACGTATAGAAGTATTTTTTTTAACACAGTGAGTGCCTCGCCACCAACCTGCTTCCTTCACGCGACTGACTGTCACTGCCAGCACTTTCAGCTGTCCTCGCGGTTGCTGCAACTTTCGCTCTCTAAATCTACTCTATAAAACAAAAAGGTCCTATTGTCTTGGAGCTGGAGTCAAGACTTTAATAAAAAGAAAGTGAATTGAGACAAAAGGAGGAAATAAAACACTAAATAGAATGTATGAGCAACTATTAATAATAATAATAAAATATACATTTAGACAGCCATATCCCGGATTAAAAGTTGTTAATGACTCATCCGGATGCTTATTTAATGGGTCTGTTTAAAACCCGGAGCAATAGGACAATAAACTGAAAGGATGTTTTGAGATAAATAAACAAACATTAGCTTAGCATTTTTGCTGTTTTCTCTAAATAAATTTACATGACATGGGTCTAAAAAACATTCCATAAAATACAGAGTTTTAGAGGTATTATCTTCAGATTTAAAACAGAACATGGTCAGACCTGTGGCTTTATCTGCAGAGCATTTCTAGATTGCTCCAAGGCCAGTTTCATTTAGATTTTCATAACAATATTTCATACATGTTTGGTGGAGTTTATATAAAAGTATAATTTAAGCTCTCTATAACAACTTTTTTCATTATGACAGTAACTAATGTTCACCTCTTAATAAACTTCCAAGTGTCTGCTTTCAAATGAGACCAAACTTATGCTTTTAGTGCAAAGACTTCATAAACTGTAGGCTATCTATTTTAGTTTGGCTATGACAGTTTTTGTGGGGGGGTTCAGAAAATGGAAAGAGGGTTAACAGGTTAAGCAATCATTTTCAATAAACTGACAAGCAGCTGTAGTAATAATAGCGCGGTACTTTATTTACATATGAAGTTTATATCAGTGCACAAACAGTGTATTTAAAGACATCTCCTCCGGACAGATTTCAACATCCATGGCTCCTGTCGTCTCATCATCATTATCTTCGTTTCATCTCCTGCTCTTGCATTTGTTGCTGTGTCATCTCTCATATACAAAATAAAAGCTCCTGGATGACAAACTGAAAGCTTTACGTTGGCATTTTTCTGTAAAACGGACACAAAAGAAAGCAGCACATGTGACGTTTTGTATAAAGGGTTTATAAATACATATACAGTATATAAAGTTTGCTACATTCATATAAGAGTTTCATTAATCTCCAAAATACCAGAAAGCATGGCTATGACTATAATAAAACCATGGTTACTTTTTCTAAGGGCTGACTAAAAAATTCAACAGAGATACTATAACACAAAACACAACAAACACCCATGTAAGACACTTATGCAATCGTTATTTGTATTTTAAGTTTTTTGTATGCAAACGTAATGTAGCAATTGTATTTGTATTTTAAGTGTTTTGTATGCAAACGTTATGTAGCATGTTAACTCACCGACTGTAGACCACTTTGTTCTGTGCCCGAAACTTTATAAACTTCTCCCGAACCGGTAGCGATGTGCGCCGGATCCTTAGCATGGCGAGTTCGGCGTTGTAACGCGTCTTTGTTTTTTACATATGCAGATCATTTTCTACAGTCCAAAGTACAAACATAGCAGGCATCTTCCGTGAAACAGTAAATTACTGGTGATCCCGATTATTTTTAAAGTTTTAAATCTGCAGACAGATGGATGCGCATCTTCCCAGAGACTCAGATAAACTCCGCCTTTGACCTTTACCACTCCCCTAGCCCCGAGAAGCCCGCTCTGGCCCAAGGATTTCGGCGAGCCAGAAAAGCCGGGCCTTAAGCACCAACGAAGCACCAGTGAAGCAATGGAAGTGACAATGCAAACGCCACAGGCCTCGGCAAGCACTGGTACGCCCGCTTGAAGCCCGATAGTGCAAACACGGCTAATGGTTCCTTAACATAGAAACCTCTTATGGACGTGTAGCCCCGTCACAGGGGTTGTTGGATTTATTAACGTTTATTAACGCATTTTAAAAAATATTTATTTAAAGCTACTTCTTCACATATTATTTGCATCATAATATGCTGTATATTAAAGAGTAACTAAACCCTTAACCAACTTTTTTAGTTAATGATCTGTAAGAATGATGCCTTATTAGTGCTGTTCATTGATTTTAGTAAGTTTTTTGACATTTGGATATAAAGTGTTTCAATACTACAATATATGGTGTAAAAACGTCTGAGTGCTGCCCTCTTCAGGTTGAACGGTGGCTACTGCAGTTGAATTTTCCTATTGGATGTTGGGTCCAAAAAGTAACTCGTGACGTAAGCAGGTTCAAGCTCACCACGCCCTTGTTACGATCTCACCACATGCTTGGTACGAGCTTAGTTCGTCCCCTGTATCTCCGTTGGGATCTGCCCACTTTTCTTGCATTTTTCAAATATTGCCAGTGGGTGAAGTCAGGCTCCGACCAGGGGTTTAGTTATGCTTTAATATATTGGGAGAAAGCTGTTATTTGTGAAATCAGATAATGTGTGCACCCAAATACGGCCAGAATTGAATGATTATCTTTTCATAACACATCTGCGACTCATATATGTGAGTTGCCCCCTCATTTTAGGATAGGACCCCCCAAAAATAAAATTCTGGCTACGCCCCTGACCCAGACACATCTAAAATGTTTGATTCTTGATTGTCTATAAAGAATCTTTTAATGTTTAGAACGTGGTTCTAAATCTAAAATGCGGACAGAATTACATTTGTTGTGTAATAAACACATATTCACAGATGGGTTTAAGGCAACATTAATTAAAAACAAACCAGAAGATGAGATAAAAGTGTTTCTTTTAAAACGACAGATATGAGTACGCATCCGCGTATGTTCTCTACTGGTACCCGCCGGTGCGCGAGCTTTAATGGCGTGCACAATAGAATGCTGTGCATGAAAAGATTCACGGATCTCGTGAAGTGATTAAACTTTTATTTAGTTTAGACTTTAGTCTAAAGAAAGTAGTATTGACGGTGAAGGTTATGGCATAGGGAATTGCTTAACACGTATACAGAATATTTCATTAAAAAAAATGTGATGTTACAATCAAAAGTTTTAATCACGATCTGTGTAATGAAACCTAAAATCTAAAATAAACCTTTTACTTTTTGTCAAAGTGGGCAGAATTACATTTGTTTTACCAGGGCCGTGCACGGGGGGTGGCCCGGTGGCTAGAGCAACTGCCCCTCTGCCCTAATTGGCTGAGGTGCCCCTCTTACCAAACGCCGACCCCGGTCAAAGTGCTTTGTTACCGCTCGTCGAAAGATTCACTGTTTCTGGTATACCACTTCGTGATTTCCCGCCCGCTCCGCAGCATCTCTGTCATTCTGTGTCCACTCTTTGAAGGGCGGAGATGGCAGTTTGTTGTATTAACAGGTAGATTCAATACATTACCTCAGTTTTTGAGCTGCTGAATTTTTATTTGGTAGTTTAAAGCCGAGAGAGGTCGTGTACTATATTTATTTTGCTTGTTTTCTCGTAATTTCGACATAACAAAAGTTGCATTCTTGTGATGTGATTAAAGCTTTCGTGTACTTAATAGGACGTGTTGTTTTATTTGTAGACAGCAAAAGCATACTTTGCTAAATTATCATGGATGAACAAATGAGATTTTACTTGGATCAGGGATTCGCTCAAGATGACAATTTGATAGCAGTGAATTAAGGGACCGTCTTTAAAGTAACTCCATACGTTTCTACTTTAAGCATGCATTTTAATGGAATGACTTAAAGTCAACAAACAGACACAAAACCAACTGTAAAGTGTTCATGTGGTTGTCAACTATAATGCACACTTTTTAGATTTTTTATATTTATTCAAATAAACTGTTAAATACTATTGAATATAGAAACGTGTACAGTATTACTTTAGAGATGGTCCCTAAATTCACGAACATCAAACATCCAACTTTATTTATTTATTAGGTTTATCGGCAGTTAGCTACAGTGGTAACCAGGGGCGGACTGGCCATCTGGCAGACCGGGCAGTTTCCCGGTGGGCCGATCCATCTCATACTATTTTTGTCTGAGCAGCCCAGTTAGCGTCTTTTTTTTCCTAGACAGACCGGCCCACTGACATTTAAGCAGCAGCCCATTGGTTATTTTTTTTAAACGACATTAAGCTGGCCCAATGACGGACCAGCCCAGTCATCGTCCTTTTTTTACCCTAAATAGACCGGCCCACTCACATTTAAGCAGCAGCCAATTGGTTATTTTTTTTAATGACATAAAGCTGGCCCAATCACCGCTTTGGTCTCTGTGCAAGCGAGCGTGCAACGTCGGTCAGTTCACGTGTCAAAATAGAGAGAGAGAGATGGAGAAAAAACTCAAAGGAGGTGCAGAAAAACTGCGCGACAAAAAGAAACAGACTCTTCAGGCAGACGCTGGAAAATAACACAACTGTTTTCTTCAACTCGCGTCGCTGGTGATGATGATGATGATGATGGTGGCGCGTGGCACTGGCAGCACCAGCACGCAAAATGTCAGTGAGGAGAGGGAGAGAGAGACGAGGGAGAAGTGAGTTGCGGTAAGCAGAACTGCTTTCAAAACACAAGTTTAGATAGATACCCCTTGATAAAACCAAGTCAAAAACACACAATTATGGTGATAAAGCTGCAACAAAATAATTGCACTCTTTGCTCTGTGACTACAACCCAGACGAACTGGGGACTTCAATACTATTACGTCCGTTGCATTCTCTTCTCCTATTTTCTTACCATTTTCGCGTCGGTTTAGGGTTAGATTTACATAATGACATCCCTACCCTAAACCGACGCGAAAATGGTAAGAAAATAGGAGAAGAGAATGCAACGGACGTAATAGTATTGAAGTCCCCAGTTCGTCAAAAAATGACGCGAAAGGTATACCCTCCGCGTCACATATTGACGAATGGTCAAGTGTCGTCAAATATTGACGACATGGGGTGAGACTGTGTTAGTGACTACGAGAGTGTATCTGATTCGTAGATTTTTCGTTGATTGTCTGTTTCAAAACGTGTCATTTCTCTTCAAGCAAAATCAAACAATCCAGGACATCTGCTTACAGACAAAATATATGTTTATTGTATATAACAACACAATTGACAGATAATGTTAAAAAGCTCTATTACTGTAATCACACAAGTTTAGTTCAGTGAATGTAGTAGTGAATACTTTCCTGTAAGTACTGCAAGTAATAATCAGTTTTTAATATTACTGTAAGCAGCACTTGTATTTTGTTAAAAGTCAGCAATTCAATGGCAAATTTTGCCAATTGCACCATCTCTGGTGTCCTGTTCTTCATCATAGGGTACTCTTCATCTGCCTCTCAGACTGTTTACAATCCACACAATTGGTAAACAATACTATTAGAAAAAAGTGTGTACAATTTTGAGTTGTTGTGTTTGCTTGATGACAACTAAGTTGTAGTTGTGTTCATCTTTAGCAGCCTGCCTGTGTTAAGCATTTATAAAACAAGTTCATTGCAGTGTAAAATGTGTGTTTTACTCAGAAGTTTGTTTAGAGTTTAGCCAAAAGAGTGCATGACGAATGTGTTTAGGCCGCTATGAATTTGGTTCAGAGATTGGGGTTTAGTGTTTCAGCAATTCAGAAAAACTGTAATCAACATATAATATGACAGTTAATCAGATAGGAATATTTTTGTTGTGTTCATTATTTATTATAGGCTACGGTGTGTAGTGAATAGTGTTTTTAGGACCTAACAAAAATGTTTACAAATGTTTGAAGGATGAAGCTTGTTTAAGGATTCATGTGGATTATACAGTTTTACTGCATTAATAAATAACACGTTCTAGAAGTGTTTGTTGTGTCAACTCTCACTCTTTTCTACCTGCTATTAATTGGGCTTAGTGCTTTTATGGAATTGGAGTTGCTATTGCTTAAAGGCGTGCAAAGATGGGTGGTATTTGTAAATATATGTAGTGTGGGCCGGTTTGGGCCAAAATGCCAGGGCCGAATTTTTGTCCCAGTCCAGCCCTGGTGGTAACAGCGAAGACCCCAACTCATAAGCATCAGCAGTCCACTTCAAAATAAACGACATTTTATGGACAGGAAATTACATTTTTGATTATCATGTCAGGATAAAGAGAAAACAACTTTTCCCAGATAGCAAAAAATATCCGCATGGCTTCTTTATGCCGCCAGCCCCTAGCTGCCGGCTATAGGTGCGTCCCGCTGGTGGGGATGAAACTTTTGCCGCCGAACACGTTACTCCCACTTGTTGCGAGATGCCGCCAGTATGCAGCCGGCGGACCGACTCAGACCTGTTCGCGATTACGCCCTTATGACGCTTACTGCCTCCAGAGCACCGCCGGTGGTCCGCCGACTCATTGCTATCTGGGTTGTTATGTTGCGATGACGAGAAAACAAGCAAGCAAATATAAAAATATGTATGACCTCTCTCGGCTTTCGTATGTTTTTGTATTTCTGTCGGTAATGATTTGCTCTCGGTCTTCTAAAAGTGCAAACAACGTAGCAAGTAAATAACAACAAAATATCTATTCTTAGAATTACAGTGATTGTCTTATCAAAGTAATGTACCTGATGAGATCTAATATAAATTACATCAAATTTGCTGTTGTTTGCACACTTTGTAGACAAAAAATAAAAACAATGTTTTCACAAAAAAAGAAGACAGAGTGGAGAGGGAGGCTGCAAAGGAAGTCCAACATTGCAAACATGGATCCAAAGCTTCATCGCGTAAATCATATAGAATATTAAGCAGTTTTGTCACACTTTAATTGTTGTTATTAAGTATATTTTCCAATATAATCACTTCTCTTAGTTGATACTAACACATCATATTTATAATATTTTGTTAAAGCCATAAAAATTGTACCCCCCAGTGCCCCCATTTTGGTTTGGGCCACTGCCCCTCAAAATGTCTGTGCATGGCCCTGTATTTTACCAACACAGAGTTTTAGAAATCTTTAACTGTGAACGAATGCAGGGCTGCTGGTGAGAACAGATGGTGAGAGAGAGAGAGACCGCTCGTAAAACTGACAGTCCAGAAACTGGACATCCAAAACAACAAACTTTTTTTCACATCAATAAATATGCCAAACATTCGCGTGACAAAAAAACATGCGCACAGGAAAACCAGGTTCAAACCTTTTATTTTGACAATGCGGACCGTGTTACATTTATCGTAAATACACATATACACACCTGGGGTTAGGAGACATTAATGTATACAAACCAGAAGATAAGAGAAAACTTTAAATTTTCTTTAAAACGGCAGATATGAACGCGCACCCGGCGCGTTCTCTGGCAGCGCCGGTGAGCGAGCTTTAATGGCATGAACATAGAGAGCGGGGCGTGAAACGGCTCGCGGAGTTCGTAAAGCGATACAATTTTTATTTAGTTTAGACTTTAGTCTAAAGAAAGTAGAATTGACGGCGCCGAAGGTTATGGCATAGGGCATTGCTTAAACTATACACGTATACGCAATATTTCGTTAAATAAATTGTGATGTTACAATCAAAAGTTTTGATCTGTGTAATGAAACCAAAAATCTAAAATAAACCTTTTACTTTTTGTTAAAAATCTTTAACTTACTTGTTTACAAAGGCACCCGCTCTAAAGGTATGCAGGGCTGCAGGTGAGCACGGAGGGATAGATAGAGATAGAGAGGGACCCCGGTCTTAAAAACGGACAAAAAAAAAAAGCAAAAAAACAAGCTTTTCAAATCAATAAATATGCCAAACATTTGCGTGACAAAAAACACACACACAGGAAAACCAACGCGTTGATTGACGTGTCGTAAAACACGCTCCGGACCGCCGGCTAAAAAACCATAAAAACGTCACTCAAAACTGGAGAGCGTGTACACCTACTCAGGAACTATCTGTCAAAATGTGATTGACAGGGGGGTCTTACAGTAAATCATATTTTGACAGCTAGTCCCGCATAACAACTACTTACATAATATATTGCCTATTTTTAATGTAATGTATGCATAAATACAAAACACAATAAAAGCATACTATAGCTTCAATAGTCTATAAAATTAATAACTAAATTATAAACAAGATATAAACTGAAAAACATGTATACCGTGAAATATACCGTTACTGTGAAATAAAATGACTCATTCTGTGAAATAGATTTTTGGTCATTCTGCCCACCCCTATGCTGAGGGCTACAAAAAGGCCAGATATAATCTATGCAGATCCATCAGAGAAGCCAAGAGACAATACAGAATGAAGCTGGAGGGATACTACACCACCGCGGATCCCCGGCGCATGTGGCAGGGCCTGCAAGACATCACAAACTATCGACAGAGGAGCAGGGAGGTCACAACTAGCCAAAACACACTGCCAGATGAGCTGAATAAGTTCTACCCAGGTAGGAAAGTATTCTGGCCCAGATTTGGCATGAAGCCGGCACAGCTGGCATTTATTCTGCACTGGCATGAGGCATGTGAACTGAACATGACCCGGTTATGAGGGAGATTGGACCGTCTTTAAGGTGGCAAACAGGATATGGGCCAGTGGTTACGTGTATTATTTGGCCCACATATGAAATATAGAAATGTGGCCCATAGTTAATTGTAATTTAAGATATTTCATAATTAATAATATTTTAATACACACAGCTGTTTCCCCTATTCCTGTTTGCAGTGTGGGTTTATTCTCTCTATCAAGAAGGTTTAATGAATATTTATGAAACAATATAAACTTTAAATTTACATTAGGCTACATTTAATCATTTAGCAAACACTTTTATCCAAAGAGGTTTACAGTAGAGGACAATAGAGCTGGGTATTGATTCAGATTTTCCAGATCGATTCGATTTCGATTCACAAGCTACCAAATCGATTCGATTCTCGATTCAATTTTCGATTCTGGTTCTCGGACCGGTTTTTATACTCTATTCAACTCAATGAATATAGATTTAATACAAATACTATATTAATAAAAAGAACAGTGAACAGCAGGTTACAAGTAGGTAATTAATAAAATCGACGAAGCACCTGAAACCGCCATTTTAAGCACTGAATGAATGAATGACAGGCTTGCCTCTTGCTCCTTGGTAACATGCGCTAGACAAAAAAGAGGGTGACATCTAGTGAAGAAGACTAGTAATTCGATTAATGTTAATCTTTCGTTCAATGTTTGCAGAAATAAATATGAAAGAAAAAAATTGATTCTGCTCTTTGAGATTGATTCTGAATCGACCACGTTTTAAAAAAACGATTAATCAAAAAATCAAATTTTTTGCCCAGCCCTAGAGGACAACATAAGTAAGCAATATATGAAGAGCTCTTTTCCAAAACGCTATAAATCCATTTCAATAGTTTTCAGAAAATTACATTTTTTACCTAGACCCACACATTTTGTGAATATTCAATTTATTCTGTTAAAATTGTTTTTTTGCTCAATCTGAACATGTTGAATAATGATTATTAAATCAAACAACAATTTTGTTGATTTTAAATTCAAAGTTAATTTTTTTTCAAAACGCTATAAATCCATATATTTTTTCCATAAATGTATGTTTTTTCTTAAAAAAAACAAAAAAAAAAAAAACAAAAAAAAAAAACAAATAAGAGAACATGCAACATATACTCAGGGACTCTTCATACTATAAATGAATAAGTAAATTATTCAGATTGTGATATACATTGGAGCCAGTATGAAATAAACAGAATTACACATAACTAACTTGCTATTATTCCCTCCATCATTTCAGTTTTCTCCTTAGCAGGGCGTAAGGAACCCCTTTTGCTTAATATATTTCACCTACGAACGTACAAAACGGTATTAAACGAGCCAGTTCTGAAACGAAAGTTGTACATACCAAACACTTTGATGAAGATCGCCTTGCAAACGGGTACCTTCTCCGGGTGATGTATTAACATGACATTAATCCTCATTTTGAGTAATGTATGAACATAAACAAACATCTGTTCAGAGCGCCGCCATTGGATTGCGTCGAACGCTTCTTGAGTTCTGATTGGTCGAGAGGATAAATCGCGTTTAGGCTAAAAATAGGCTCAGCGCTTATCGCGTTTTGGAAAAGAACGGCATCTAGTACCTACATTTTAACAAGGAAATGTAATGATTTGACATGAAAAATTCATGGACCAGTGAACAGGCTCAGTACACAGCCAAATGACATGACAAACTAATTTTTTTTAAATGGCGTTTATCGCGTTTTGGAAAAGAGCTCTTCATATATGTGTGTGTTTGTGTGAAAGGTTAAAGCAAGATAGAATAGAACTTGTTTGTCTCATTTAATGCAAAAGATAAGGCCAATTTTCACACATTTCTCCTAATAGTCCTAATATGGCACACACAAAAATTACACCAATCAGGTCACATCTAGAAAAGCGCCCAGATAGCGCGCCTAAAACGCAATGCTTCATGGGTTTTGTAGTTGTACATCATTGTAGTCTTTACACTCAATCTTGTACTTTTTCATTTTTTCTTTTTTTTTAATTTTTTTCTTCAATTGAAACTGTGTAATCCTGCCATTTAGCCGATTTAGTTAATGGTTTAGAACCCTTCAACCCAAATTAAAAAAATATTGATACTTCCGGATCCCGCGCCAGAAGAGCAGGCAGTGGCACTGGCACTGATGCACTCGAGGCTGTGCTTCACTAACGGTTGGACTTAGAAAGCGAGCGAAGTTTGGTAAGTAATAATGTTGAATTTTACAGTTAGTATGAGTTAACATAGTCGGAAAGTTAAATGTTAAAGATGTGCCACAATGTATAATCGTAGATGTTATTTAAAATGTTGTAATTCTCTAAATGTGCATTGATAACATTTATCGTTAGATGACAGACATCTTTATATCACAGCCATTTATTTATTTCAGTTTAAGTGACATACACTGATGGATTAACATACAAAAATGTGTAGCAGCAATTCCCAGCAAACACAACGTTGGCACAACGTACCTAACCTTCTAACAACGTTAACAACATGGCCAGAAGGTCGCCATAATTTATTTACGTTGTGTGGTGATTTTCATATTAATTTCTAAAGATCGATCCGTAACTCAGAGGATCGATTTAATAATTGATAACTTAAACTTGCTGCATCATTGAATTCACGCATGCGCGCGAAGTGGAAGGACATTACAGGGTGTCCGCGGATCCTTAAAAAGTCTTAAAATGTCTTCGATTCTGTAGTATGAAAATAAGGCCTTAACTAGCATTAAAATTTCTTAAAGAGAATGATGCTTTATTAGTGCTGTTCATTGATTTAAGTAAGTTTTTTGACATTTGAATATAAAGTGTTTCAATACTACAATATATGGTGTAAAAATCAAGCATGCCGCACAAGCCCTGAAAAGTGAAGCCAAAACTTCTCGATCGCCCCCCCAGTGACTGGTCCCAGTATAGGTCATAAACCCCGCCTCCCCATGTTATTCAATGGGACTTGAGACCAACTAAAAAATTAATTACACTTCAATTATCTTTTTTCCGAAGCTGGTTTCTGTCATTTACTGTAGTTTTTATCACGCTGATATACATTCAAATGTTTTTTTTTTAAAATAGGTTTGTGTTTAGTTAGCTATTCAATGATATAAACAGGCGTCGTCCATCTTTTTTTACAGTCTATGGTAAAAACGTCTGAGTGCTGCCCTGTTCAGGTTGAACGGCGGCTACTGCAGTTGAATTTTCCTATTGGATGTTGGGTCCAAAAAATAACTTGTGACGTAAGCAGGTTCAAGCTCACCACGCCCTTGTTACGATCACACCACACACTTGGTACTATCTTAGTTCGTCCCCTCTATCTCCGTTGGGATCTGCCCACTTTTCTTGCATTTTTCAAATATTGCCAGTGGGTGGAGTCAGGCTCTGACCAGGGATTTAGTTACGCGTTAAATCCGTGTATCAAAGGTCTTAAAATGTTGCCCAACCAACACCGCCAAGAAGATTGTAACTGTTTTACATGTCCGCAAATGTGTGAGCCCAAAAGTGTGAGCCCAACAAGCGCCAAGGCATGCGAAACATCAGCAGCTTTAGCACCACGGCTTCTGTTATGACATCCCATCAACATTTGGTTAGCTTTACTGCTAGCGAAGCCTGTCTTCTTCTTCTCTTTTAACTGCGGTTGCCATCCAGCTTATAGATGCATTACCGCCCCCTCTGTTCCGGAGGGTGGATCTGATAATAGGTCTACAATCTATTTCACTTACTCCTGGTTTCCTTCTCGATTATACAACAAATAAAAAAATAAAAACACATTAACCCAAATACACACACAAAAAAAACATAAAAAATTACATAAAAAGAAGCATGTCCCGTTTGCACACAGGTAATAATTTGCTGATTAATTCTAACAGTTTCAAATTAAAACTGAATTAAACTAAGTTTTTAATAAGTTGGTAACTTAATTTTAGTATAAAATAATATTTAGCTAGACCGTGTGTTTATTTGATTTTGATACTTTATTTGAACTAATAATTATTGTCTCATCATTATTTTTATTCTTAATGCTATTGCCCAATTAGGTCTATTTTTATTACCAAAAAATATTAAATTACTAAATCAGCATTTACCAAAATAATTGTTAGTGAAACCCCTAGATTGGTTAAACTATTTTAAAATGTTGTGATTTTAGTTAATTAAAAGGCTATTTTTAAGTGTCTTGTCACACCCCTAGAAAATACATCTTGTTTCTTTTCATGAAAGATAAAAGGTCTTCAAAAACACATGGATGCATGCACACTGCAGAAACCCTGTTAAAACAACGAAATGTCTATAATAATAGTACCAATATGTTGCATAGCTACAGTCCTGTAATTCAGGTAACAGCTGGAAAAAAATGCTTTTTTCAAAAATTATCTAAATCTCGAAGATTGGATCAGATCGAATCGAATAATGATAATCAATTCAAGATCTTGAGAATCGAATCGATTCTTGAAATTTGAATCGAAACCCAGCCCTAGTTACGGCGTTTGTCACAATGTTGACATTGAACTACCGTTCAAGCGCCATTAAGGTTGTTATTAGGGGTCAAGCCCAGAATGGGCAAAGACCCCTATTGAAACTGTTAGTTTTCTTTTTCTTATTATTCCTCCTCCGCCATTGCGGTCTATGGCAGCCCATAGCAGCGTACATGGGAAAGTTATGAAATTTTGCACACTTATAAAGGAATGTCCAAAAAGTCTCCACAGCCAATTTGGAGTCTTAATCTCTAACCCGCTAGCGCCACCAACAGTCCAAAGTTGCACTTATGTTTTTGCTTATAACTTTTGATCCATAAGTCCTATAAACAAAATTCTTGCTTCCTCTGATTCATTGGCTCAAGACGATTCGATTGGACCCTATGACGTCATGAAAAAATTTCCGACATTTTGAATTATTCGTAAAACCTACTTTTGCGAACTCGTCCTAGAGCTTTTGCCCGATTGCCACGAAAATCAGTATGCAGCATCTATAGACACTCAAGGCAAAAAGTAATTAAAAGAATTTTGATAAACCAATCCGTTGTCGTATAGCGCATCAACAAATTTTAAAGGGGACATATTATGAGATTTTTTTAAAGATGTAAACTAAGTCTTAAACTAGGTCTGAGCAAAAGTGAGCCGTTTTGGGTGTGTCATTGGAAATGCAGATGAGCGGATGGGGTGCAACCACTGATCGCAGTGATGGTGGTTTGTTGCAATTGAAACTCTATTGCGCTGTGAATTATTTTCTCTCTCTCTCTTTCTCTCCGTACTGGGTGGCTGTGCTGTGGTTGGATAGTGCAGATAAAGGGGCGGTATTACCTTATTCTGACATCACAATAAGAGCCAAATTACAATGACCTATTTTTTCACATGCTTGCAGAAAATGGTTTACCAAAACTAAGTTACTGGGTTGATCTTTTTCACATTTTCTAGGTTGATAGAAGCACTGGGGACACAATTATAGCACTTAAACATGGAAAAAGTCAGATTTTCATAATATGTCCCCTTTAAGTAGAGCACAAAAAAACAGGTTTTAGTCTGTATCTTCGGCAATCTTATGCCTATTGACACGACACTTGATAGTTGTGATGCCAGTCAGGAACTGAGTGTGCATGCACCGTTTCGTCGCAGCGCCACCTAGTGGTCATACTTATGCTTTACAAGCCTATAACTTTGGCTCTGATCGGTGTTTTTTCACGGGACTTGTTTCTCTGAAGTCCTGAATAGTTGCCGAGTCCAACGATACCAAACATGCCAGAATTCGCCTTACAGTTAACCCTGTGCAGCAAAATAGCGCTTAAAAAACACGTGTGAATATCTCCGTAAGCGTTTTTCCGATCGACCCGAAAACACCATAGGAAGAAACTAACCTTACCTTCTGAACAAAAAGTTCTATAGGCATTATATTAAAATTTCCATCAGAAATGGCCGAAAATTGCAAAAAACTAAAAATTACCTTTAAATTTGGTGTTTTTTACACATAAATGGTAATAACTTCGTAAAGCAAAGAGATTTTTTCACCATATTTGATACGCTGATGTACGACCACAGTCTGAGGCTACACAAAAAAAATTGTATGCTTGAACCACTAGTTGGCCTTATAATTGAACAAAACCTTTGAAATCAAGCCACCCTATGGTCATACAACTGTTTCTTCACTAAACTAAAGTGTATAGTCATAAAACTAGCTAGATGTAACACAGTTATGACCTGACAACATGCACAACTTTGTCATTGCGCCACCTAGTGGTTTTGAGATAGAAATATGGTATTTTTGCCTAAAACTACTCCAACAGTACATCTAAAATCTTGGGTCATCATGTATTATTCCTTTCATGGCTTGGAGTATAATCTTTGGTGCATGCCAATTAACTCATTAGCAACCAATTAGGATACCTTATCAACCCTTTTTACAAGAGCTATATCTCTGCATCAGAACATCGTAGAGACATGGGGGTGGTCTCTTTTGACTCATTAACACCACTGTAACATTTTGTGAGCTGAGAATTGCCACTGCAAGCACCACAAACATTTTCTTCAGTGTTCTAGTTGTCAATGCTCCTCGAGAAGAGAGGGACAGATTACACTGAATGAAAACACAGCTTTTTTGCTGATAACTGTTATATTATTTAGTCTGAAATCAAGAAATTTTCCTAGGTTCTTTAAGCTGCTCATCCGAATTCAACTTTACTTTCTTCTGTGCCCTTTTTGGCTTGACCCCGGCATTGCTGCTTGCAGCTATATTTAAAAATGTAATTGTCAGAACGTCATCTCTCAGCTGAATGTCGCACAACAACGTTGCTACCTGCCCCGCCCTGCCGGATCATCATTCAAGTGGGGTAGCTACAACGTTATCATAGTAGAAATGCAACGTGCCACAGACGTTGCCACAACGTAAATGTGTTTGCTGGGAATTGGCATCTGAAACATCACACAAAAATATAAATATCAAAAGGATGTTGATTAATTTTGTTTATATTCTATATAAATATGTACTACAGTATATTTAATGTGTATTCCCTTATGATATTTATATCTGTAGAGATTATCATTTTCACCACAAAGCCCTATTAAAATTTCAAATATGCAGAGATACAGAGAGATCAAATCAGTAAAGTTTAACATATATGAAGCATCAGGGTTTTTTGCAATTATGCTATCATTACATGTTTTACATGGAATTATCATATATATTACACACTAGCAGTCTGGAATAATAGTTTGACTTTATTTTTAGCAAGTAAATATAGCCATGGTGAGTAAAAGAGAAAAGGTTTTAGTTTTGGACCTCCTAACATTTGACACTGTGTGTTAGGGGTGTAACGGTACACAAAAATCACGGTTCGGTGCGTACCTCGGTTTTGAAGCCACGGTTCGGTTCATTTTTCAGTAAGGGGAAAAATGCATACATTAAACTGCAGGTGGTATAAACTTTTTTTAACAATTTGTTTACACTTTTTTAAACACTTTTTATTAAAATATAATATATAAAATAAAAAAATAAAATACTGCTGCAAAGTTCTCCACTAACATCCCTTTTTACATTATTTTATGACAGTGGGTAACTCTTTTCTTAAACTTTTTCTACTTAAACCTTGCACTAAACTAACAAATTCAATTCCTGAATACATTTATGAACTATTAGCCTACATTTTTGCCACCAAAAAATGTTTCTGTTTTGATTTATTTTTGGAGTCACAGTATTGAATTGGTTATGTACCATCTCTGTATAAAAATAATATAAATATAAATAATATGTGTAACTACATAGCAAGCAATATGATGATATACTTATTATTCACTCGTATTAAGATGAGTGAGTTACATACATAGCCATCTTTTATCTTTTGCACGTTTCTCCTAATCTTTGCTTGTGTCGTCAATGTAAGCTGTGACTTTACTTACGAACCCCTCCGCAGCTGAGTAACAGCTGAGTAAGCCCGGGTTACAGCTCTTCTCTGTCCCGACCAGCTGATCGCATTGTGACAATGATATGATTGCAAACACACGTGAGGTGCAGATGAAAAATCTGATCACGCATTTCATTATTCTTGCTGTCACCGAAAGTGCGTCTCATGATTGCGTAGCAACGAAATACGCGCAAACTCTCACGCTCTTTCGAAAGAACAAAACAGCGCATAGACACGCATTTAACACGCGCTTTTAGACACGACACGTAAACGTTTACATCAATAATCAAACGAATATACAACTAAGTAAATACAAATCTTTCTGCGGGCTGAATTATGTTATATGTTTGACAGAAGACTTGCGCTGAACGCGAAGACTTCTGCCACTTAATATGTTCGCGTGGAAACGCACACAACATATTATGTTCCACCTATGTTCCACACACAAAAGATTGCATTCATTCGGTGTGCCGAAAGCCTTGTACCGAAACGGTCCGGTACGAATACACGTACCGTTACACCCCTACTCTGTGTCTGTGTGTGTGTGTGTGTGTGTGTGTGTTTGTGTTTGCATTTCTTATCCATTGTGGATTTTCTTGTGGTGTCACTCATTAATTTCTGCAGTTTGTTCCCTTTCAAAAGCTACTCTCAATGCTGTGTAACAGGTACCGTAGCAACGGCACTGTAAAGAACAGATTAATTCCTGTAAAACAGGAGAGAAACGAGGAGACAGCGTTCAGGTTTGAGCTCTCTGCAGTAATTTATTTTCTGAATTTCCTTCAGCAAACACCTCTATTGTTAGTAGAGTTATTTTATGTTTCACATATTACATGTTCAGTGTCTCTTTAACATAACAATGAATTTTCAGTTTCTATGTCATTACAAAATCCATACTAAAAGAAATCTGTTTGCACCAAATGCATGTTCACTTACTCTTTGTGCCTGTATTTTACTCTATTTATCAAAATGAAATGCAAAGACAATGGTAATATCCACCAGCTATTTTTAAAGATACTTGGAATCTTTCACTCACAGTGTTTTATCAGTATCATGTTAATATAATACTGCAAAATCATGCTCAAAACTAATAAATTGATTAAAATGGTAACTTTAAACTTCATTTTTCAACTGTAAACATTTTTGTATAGACTTATTAAACAAAAACATTTTCAACCAAAGGTGAAAAACTAACAAACAGTGAGTTAACCATGTCTGTTAACCTTACAAGCTCAAAAAGCATCTTCATATTCTTTATGTACATGAGAAAGTGTGTGTTTTGAACTGACTCGTTTTAAACTCATCATAAACAAAATCATCAACAGACTCTGATGAAAATCATCTCACTAAAACAGTCCACCCTTATCCCATTTACATTTCAGCATGACCAAATTCTACACCTGATGTGTTTTTGTACATTTACCCACCTGTAAAACAGGAGAGAAACGAGGAGACAGCGTTCAGGTTTGAGCTCTCTGCAGTAATGAGAAACTCACAACTCACGCAGCTACAGTAAACCTGTCACCCGACACTGCCCCCTGCTGCCCTGGAGCAAACACTACTCAATTAACTTTAAAACAGGAAAAATCACATAAAAATAAAACCCTTTGGATACTTAAATGTTCTTTCTTTAAAAGAAATACAATAAATTGTTTTCAAATAAAAGACAATAGTTGTGAATATTCTTAAAAACACAAATACAACACTTTTGTGGTTGTCACACACTCCCCGGCAAAAAGAAATGGGTCCCACCATTTTCTGCTCATCTTTTAACTAAAACTCTCTTTTCTCTTTTAACAGGCAACAGGAACTGGTAATAGGTATGGTGGCGATGTTAAGGGGTAAGGCATGTATGTAAATAGTGGGTAAATGGTAGAATATGAGTTTAGTGGATAGGTTGGTGTTGGATAGGGGATAAGAGAGTGCATGGGTTGGGTGATATGAGTTGTAGTGTAAGCAGGTGATTGTAAGTGTGTGTTTGCCATATTAACTGTGGCTTGTGTTGTCAGTGAGGGCTGACCCAGGTTCTCATATGTAAAAATCTGTCTAGGTCGTCTGCCTCGACTTGACCTCCTGACCTCGGCCCAGTTGTCTGGCACCGGATTGGCTGGAGCCTGTTCCTCCTGGATGGGCCCTGGAGCCTCATCATATCCATCTTGTTCCTCAGGTCCTGCAACAACAGACTGGTCTTCGTCCTCTGCTGGTTCCTCCATCTCTGCGTCGTTTTCAGGCATCAGGTCTGCGTCAGGTAAGTATTGTATCCTAACTCTCTCTTCTTCCTGTACAGGTACTGAAGTTGGACTACCCCGAGTGCTGGGAATTCGTCGTTGTGGGGCTACAGCGGGTACATCCTGTATCCTTTCTGTCGGCAACCTCAGCCAATAACGATGGCCATCTGAGTCATCATCAGAATTTGAGTCTGAATCTGATTCCTCCTGCAGATCTGCCTGTTCTGGCACGTTGGTACGTCGAGTCTGGCATTTACCTTCCTTTGTGTTCTTTTCAGTAACGTCATGGCATGGAGGAGCTTCAACTGGAAGGTCATTTACTAATAAAAGCAAATTGCGATGTAGTGTTCTTGTCTTCCTCTTGTCCCCAGACTCAGGGTGAACTACATACACTGGGTTATCCGTGAACTGTTCCTTAACAATGTAGATGGACTTTTCCCAGTATGACCGTAGTTTTCCTGGGCCACCCCGCTCACTGAGGTTCCTGACTAAAACCCTATCGCCAGGCTGTAGTACCACTCCTCTTGCTTTCTTGTCGTAAAGCACTTTGCCTTTTGCACTGGCCTGTCTGCTGTTCTCATTGGCAATTTGATAAGCTTCAGACATCTGCTTTGCCCACTTCTTTGCATATCCTTTTGGCGTGTCAGAGTCTGTCCCTTCAACCAAGCCGAATAGTAAATCAATGGGAAGACGGGGATGGCGGCCATAAAGAAGAAAGAAGGGTGAGAAGCCTGTCGACTCGTGCCGAGTACAATTGTACGCATGTACAACTTGCGGGATTTGATCTTTCCATCGTTCCTTTTCTTTATCCGACAATGTTCTTAGCATCTGGAGTATCGTCCGATTAAACCTTTCTGCAGGGTTTCCCTGGGGATGGTATGGTGATGTTCTTGAATGACGGATACCTGACAGCTGTTGAAGTGTACGAAAGAGCTCATTCTCAAATTCACGGCCTTGGTCGTGGTGTAACTTTGATGGATATCCGAAGCGGAGAATGAAATCATTAAAGATGCGCTCAGCTGCAGTCTTGCCACTCTTATTCTTTGTTGGATAAGCTTGAGCGAATCTTGTAAAATGATCAACGACCACAAGGATATATTCATAGCCACCACGACTGGTCTCTAGATGTAAATAGTCAATACACACCAACTCTAGTGGTGAGCTTGATGTGATATTACCCATTGGGGCGCGAACATGAGTAACTGGCTTCTTTGATTTTATGCATGGACACTTCTTAGTGACGTGGTCCTCGATCTCTCTGGCCATAAAAGGCCAATAGAACCTGGTTCTGGCAAGGTTAAGTACCCTTTCTGTACCAACATGGGCCATTTCGTTGTGGAGTTTTTTCAGAACAAGGTGTTTGTACTTGGCAGGGAGCACCAACTGCTTTCTTTCATTAGCACGTCTGTATAGGAGACCGTTCTCCAAAACTAGCTTTCCCCATTCATGGAATAGTCTTTTGGTGGCTCCACTAGCAGCTTTCCGTATCTCGTCAGTTAAAGGTGTACCAGCCTCTTTTAACTTGATAATTTCACTGATAGCTTCATCTGCATGTTGTGCTTCCACAAGCTCACTCTGGCTAATTGCATTTAAGTGATCGAAGGAGAGAGACGGGTCAGCTTGGGAGGAGATGTTGAGAGCTGCCACCCAGGCTACATCTTTCTGTTTGGCTACTTTACTTCCATCCCATACTGCATGAACCACGTCTTCGGTACACTCTTTGGTACAGGACTCAGCATAAGCATCAATGTCCAAAGGGAGACGTGACAGTGTGTCAGCGTCTATGTTGGACTTCCCCGGTCTGTATTTTATGTCAAATCTGAAGTCGGAGAGTTCCCCAACCCACCGATGGCCTACCGCATTTAGCTTTGCTGTGGTCATAACGTAGGTCAGTGGATTGTTGTCTGTATAAATTGTGAAGTGGGGTGCATAAAATAAGTAATCTCTAAACTTTTCACACACAGCCCACTTCAGGGCAAGGAACTCTAGTTTCCCACTATGCAGATGGTAGTTTCGCTCAGCTGCAGTCAAAGTCCTAGACCCGTACCCAATAACTCTCAACTTGCCATCCTGGTGTTGATAAAGAATTGCGCCCAGCCCCTGGTCTGAAGCATCGGTGTGTAATACGAAAGGTGAGTTGAAGTTAGGGTATGCTAACACAGGGGGGCTAACAAGGAGAGACACGAGTTGGTCAAGGGCTTTCTGGTGTTCGGTGGCCCACTCTACAGGTGTTCTGGATGGTAATTGTGGACTTTTGCTTTTACCATGTGCTACAGCTGCGTGTCCTGGCTTGACTTGTAGTAGCTCATAGATGGGCTTTGCTATCCTTGAAAAGTCCTGAATGTAGGAGCGGTAGTAGCCCAGGAACCCGGTGAGCTTTCTCACATCTCCCACTGTCTGAGGTGTCCTACTGGTCAACGACCGCACGGCATCCAGGTCTTTGGGATCTATCCTCACTCCCTGAGCTGACACAAGACGACCCACATATCTCACTTCCTGTCGAAATAGCTCACATTTTTCAGGTCTTAGTTTCACCCCATGTCTCTGAAGAGCTTGGAGTACTTTGCGGACACCTTCCACGTGCTCATCAAAGGTTTTTGCATAGCAAAGTACGTCGTCAAGATACGGGAGACAGCAATCATCTCTCAAGGAACCCAACATCTCCTCCATACTCCGCTGAAAGGCCGCGGGGGCGTTGGAAAGGCCAAATGGGATACGAACCCATTCATACAGCCCCCAGGGGGTAATGAAGGCAGTGAGATGCTGGGAGTCTTTGGCGATAAAACCCTGATGGTAGGCCTTTCCTTGATCGAGGATACTGAACCAGGAATAGCCTCCGAGGGTATCAGTCAGGTCTTGTATCCTAGGTAGCGGATGTCGATCAGGGATGGTCTTCTGATTCAAGAGACGATAATCTATGCAGAGACGGAGTGTACCGTCCTTTTTTCGGACGCAGACCACTGGTGCAGCATAAGAGGACTTTGATTTCACAATCCAGCCTTTCATGAGCAGATCTTGTACATACTCTTTCACCTCTTTGAACAGTGGTTTGGGGACCGAGGAGTAAGCTCTCTGCACTGGAATCTCGTCTTTGAGAGCGATTGACATCTGTAGACTAGGAATACATCCAATATCATGACTGTCTCGTGCAAAAACAGCTGATTCTTCCCACAGCATTTTCTTGACTTTCTCTTGTTCCTCATCACTAAGGTGGCTGAGGTCCACAGGGGGCTGCCACAAGGCTGAAGCAGTTTGAGCAGCTGGTGTTGTGGCTGCGGTAACTACTACTCCTCTGGGCCTAGAACTCTCTAGTGGATCGGCCTCAATCACCCTAGCCACAGTCTGGACGCTGCCAAGGGTTGTCTTTCTTGGAATAGTTACAGAATGTTTAGTGTTATTTCTCACTGGTATAATGACATAAGGTCTCTTTGCAGTCTGTATTTCTAGTAGGCCCTCCTCAATCTCAAGCTCTGAGAGGTGTGCACTGTTTCCATCAGGTTCAAACAAGAGGAGAGGGTCTGACTGAGCTGCCGCGGGTGGGATCTGGCACTTAACCCAGGCCACTTGTCCAGCTGTAACCACAGTGTCATAATTGCCCGTTCTTAACAGTCTCTGATACATGGAGGGTTTGTCAGTCTGAATGAAGTTCACCAGCAGCTCAACTTTATCAGCAGGGACAGATATTGCATCAGAAAGGAGCGTGGTGAGGGCTGGAACAAGTTCTGCTGGACGATTTTGAATCACTTCCTCTAACACATTAAATCCAATTAGTGGCTGTGCAAGCGGGATGCTACAGATGAGGAAAGGCACCATGATAGACTGGCTTAAAGCACCATTTCCACTGAAGCGGACTGCAATGAGGACCCAGCCGTCAAAAGGGAGGATTTCTCCATTTACAGCGTGCACTTCCAGCTCTTCTCTCTCATTAAATATTTCACTGAGCGGCCTAATGGGTGCGTCTGGGAGATACTTCTCTTTCCAGCTTTTGTCAATCATGCTCACCTGAGCTCCAGTGTCTAGTAAGGCGTTGACTGTCAAGCCATTAAGGTCACATCGCGCAAGGGCTTTGGCCCCTATAAACTTGGCTAGGTGCCTACTTGTTTGGGTCGGAAGGGAAAGGGGGGATTGGGGATTGACTTGTTCATTGTTTTCATTTGAGCTCTGATTAGCTAGACTTGTCTTTGTATGATTCTCAGAGCCCCATACATTACACTCAGCACTGTGGGACTGAACGTATAGCCCGGTCACTACTTGTCCCGGGGCAGGGACCGGCTCCAGTTTTCCGAACGCTTGGGCTTCTTCAAACAGCCTACTGCTCTGTGGCCGTCTTCCCCACAGTAAAAACAATGAGTGCACCCTGGCCGATTCTGTTCGAGGCAATTAGCACAGCTATTTGATCTGGCTTTCTTTTGATCCACTTTGACTTGGCAATGATGGCAAGATTCTGGGTTTTGAATCCACTGTGGTCGTTGCAGCAGTTCCACTTTATTCATTAACTCCTCTACTTTCTCAGTTAACTGTTGGAGTGCATCAGTCTTTGGCTGTTTATCTTGTCCATCTTTCTTAGTGCTGCTGCTTTGTACTGCTGCAACTTCAAGCTCTGTGCTATGCACGCTTACTTGTTTCTGCTTCACAGCTGACCCCAGACGCCTCTGTCTCTCATTCTCAGTATTTGTTATCTTCATCATTTGTTTTAGGATTGTCTCATCAGTCACACTGCTATCTGAGAGGAATGGTTTAAGTTCTCGACGAATGTCATTATGCTTATGGCTGAGGCCCTGATATATGGCATGTAGAAAAATGTCTTGAACTGTGTTTGCATTGTATTTCACTTCTGTGTCAGCGTATTTTGAAGCAAACAGGATCTTTTGTTTCAGACCTATTACACGGTATAAGAACTGTTGTGGAGTTTCACCGTCATTTTGTTTTGTGCACATAAGCTCTTGGAAAAGTTCTGTGTTGCTTCGCCCCCCTAAATGGGACTGCAGAAAGCCTTTCAACTCGTCAATTGTCAAATCATCCTTGTGCATTAGCATGTCTTTAAAGTTTCCAGATTTAATGACTCTGAGAACGCCTCTCAGTATCTCAGTCTCACTGAATCGTTCTTTAACACCTTCATCGATTTGTCTGCATATGCTATTGTAGCTTAAATCTGAGCTCTGATCACCAATCTGTCCACCTTGAATCTTGAACTCACGACGAAGCAGTGAAAGGTCTCGAAGGGGGACGACTCGATCTTGTCTTCCTTGTGGATGTTGTTCAGGTTTGTGAGTGTTGTTATATTGTAGTGTAGATTGTACTGGTGTAGGTGTGAGTGTAGGTAATGATGTGGGGTTGTTTATGTATTGTAGGACTTTGTTGCTAAGCTCAGCGTAGCTAGAAAGCATTCTCTGTAACTCTGTGTCAGTGTTCTGTGTAGTTTTGACATCAGTATGTGTGAGAGGGGGATTAGTGATTGGAGAAGCAGTAGCTATGCTAACCGCAGCTGTGTGGGTAGTGTTAGTATTAGAACTAATGGCTGTCACGTTAGCAGTTGTCAGGTTATCAGTATCTGTCTCTGGCTGACCTACTGTCATATCCCCTGCACCTGCTTTTGGTTGAGTATAACGAACCTCAATGACATTATTCACAGTATCATTTAGCTCTAACAACACTGCCATACCTGAATCCTCAGATTCCAACAAAGTGTCACTGTTCATAAAAGCTAGAATGTACTCAAAGCACCCCTCTTCTTCACCAATCTGAAGCTTAGATGAATCCTTCCCTGGCACAGGACCAACACTCTGGGCTAGTTGGAAAAGTTCATTGGCCGTCAGCATGAGTAGACTCTTCTTGATGCTCCACACCAAGCCTTTTCTCTCAACGTCTGCCATGATTACTTTTCCCTCCTCCTCACAGTTGGTTGCTCTCTCAGGTAGCACTTTCACCAGCAGCTCTTGGTCTTCCACGTGTGCAGCACAGTCATAACATCACAGGCAATTGGTCTGGTGAAGACAGGGCCTGTGCGTCTGAGATGCTGGATGGTTGAGGTAGGTTATATCTTCACGATCCAGAGATGAGGTGAAACACTGGCCTCACACATGTAACACCCAATCTTCCTTTAACTTCAAGGCGGGAAGAGGCGTCAGCTCCTGGAACATTACACTGCTGATTCTGGTCGTGCTTGTAGCCTACGCATATGCTGCCGTCCCCGTACTGGCCACCAAAAATCTGTAACAGGTACCGTAGCAACGGCACTGTAAAGAACAGATTAATTCCTGTAAAACAGGAGAGAAAAGAGGAGACAGCGTTCAGGTTTGAGCTCTCTGCAGTAATTTATTTTCTGAATTTCCTTCAGCAAACACCTCTATTGTTAGTAGAGTTATTTTATGTTTCACATATTACATGTTCAGTGTCTCTTTAACATAACAATGAATTTTCAGTTTCTATGTCATTACAAAATCCATACTAAAAGAAATCTGTTTGCACCAAATGCATGTTCACTTACTCTTTGTGCCTGTATTTTACTCTATTTATCAAAATGAAATGCAAAGACAATGGTAATATCCACCAGCTATTTTTAAAGATACTTGGAATCTTTCACTCACAGTGTTTTATCAGTATCATGTTAATATAATACTGCAAAATCATGCTCAAAACTAATAAATTGATTAAAATGGTAACTTTAAACTTCATTTTTCAACTGTAAACATTTTTGTATAGACTTATTAAACAAAAACATTTTCAACCAAAGGTGAAAAACTAACAAACAGTGAGTTAACCATGTCTGTTAACCTTACAAGCTCAAAAAGCATCTTCATATTCTTTATGTACATGAGAAAGTGTGTGTTTTGAACTGACTCGTTTTAAACTCATCATAAACAAAATCATCAACAGACTCTGATGAAAATCATCTCACTAAAACAGTCCACCCTTATCCCATTTACATTTCAGCATGACCAAATTCTACACCTGATGTGTTTTTGTACATTTACCCACCTGTAAAACAGGAGAGAAACGAGGAGACAGCGTTCAGGTTTGAGCTCTCTGCAGTAATGAGAAACTCACAACTCACGCAGCTACAGTAAACCTGTCACCCGACACTGCCCCCTGCTGCCCTGGAGCAAACACTACTCAATTAACTTTAAAACAGGAAAAATCACATAAAAATAAAACCCTTTGGATACTTAAATGTTCTTTCTTTAAAAGAAATACAATAAATTGTTTTCAAATAAAAGACAATAGTTGTGAATATTCTTAAAAACACAAATACAACACTTTTGTGGTTGTCACAGCTGCGCTGCTAAGCGCTATGGGGAAACACCTTTATCGTTGACCCGCTGAATATAGTGTGCAAACACGTCAATGAAATTGACCCGGAGGTATTATAGCCTCGGTTGATGACGACATCAAAGCGCACGTGAAGCAAGGCTATAAATAAATGAACACCAGCTGTGTCTCGTCAGGTCCTTTGTTTTCAGACCGCTACTGATGTGTGTGTGTGCATAACATTGAACAAATCTCTCTTACCTTTTGAGCTCCACTCGAGATCTTTGTTAGGAGTTAGTTTCCAACGAGATAGAGTGCAGATTTTTTCTCTCTTTCCGATATCAGAAGAGTTTAAGCTAAAAGATGAGTAAGAAGAGCCACAAGCAGTCTAAGTTTTGTGTTTGTTCTCACGCTATCGCTAAGGACGACACACACACTTACTGCTTTGTGTGTTTGGGGGAGGAGCATGCGGTCACGGCTTTACAAACAGATGAGTGCGAGCATTGCGAGTCATTTTCCATCAGGATACTTCGTGCTTGCCGTGATTACTTTATATCCGCACCTAAAAACTTAAAATCATGGGGCTCCCAGATGGATCTGGCTGACGAGCAAGAGACGGGCGAGTCCTCTTCTTTTGCTTTGTCACCAGATCCATTTATTCCTTCACATGATCCCGAAGCGCACTCCGGTGCCTTTTCGGTTCATGTGGGGGATAATAACGATGATGATGATTTCTCTCTCGGTTCTGCGGATTTTGATAAGCCAGCCTCCGAGCGTTCCTCGCGCGATCATGGGTCGGTCGAGGAGCTTCTCGAGGTGGTAACCCGTGCGGTGGCCAGATTACAGATTGACTGGCCTCGCGAGCCAGAGACACCCAAACAGAGCAAATTAGGGGATAGGTTTCTGTCTACTGACAAAGGGGCAGTGGTGGACGAATTACACAAATTGTGTACTTGAGTAAAAGTAAAGATACCCAGGGTAAAATATTACTCAAGTAAAAGTAGAAGTACTTGCTTAAAATTTTTACTTGAGTAAAAGTACAAAAGTATCTGCCTCAAAATGTACTTAAGTACAAAAGTACTGTGATTTATTATGGCCGTATCATTTTTGTCACAAAACTCAAATTATGTGAAATAACTCTCTTGGCTAACCAATCAATTAATAGAAGGACATTAATAAATCAGACACTGATGTCTATTAAAATTATCATAATCCTAAAACCTTAAAAACAAAAAATTTCCTTTAGCATCAAATGAAATAACAGGATTTGAGAGCAGTAAGTCTCATTTCAAAATTTATTTGTTAAATCATTTATCAGTTTAGTGTAATAAAACTTGACTTAAGCACAGTTCACAATAGTTTTCAAAACATTAAATACATAACGTTATCTAGAAATCAGTCTCCCTTTCTTTGACAAATAAAACAAGCCTTACAGAATATAATTTCAGAAACGTTTCATGTGCTTAAGCATGTCATATGTATATTGTAATACATAATTAAATGTTTTTATATATTTTGGAAGCAAAACTTTTGAAAATATTAATAACAATCTCAGTTAATAGGGAGCACTCCAATCCACCTGCCTGTTTAAGCATCATACACTGCATGGCTAGTCAAAATGTCATTTATATTTTACAACAGTGTTGATAGTGATTAATTGTCATTTCAAAATAACAGAGCCCTGAGCTTCAAATACAATGAACTTAAGTGAAACAGCTAACTATACGGCTAAAAATAGCTTCAGCCTGCATAGCTTAAAGTTCATTCATGATAACGTCGTATATATTTTAGCAACACAATTAACAGTTTTCTGCAAGCTACTGTTAAGATTGCTCATTTAAAAATATAACCAGAATAAAAATGGCTTACCTCTACGCGTTTCCTTAGATTTGAAAGAGTACTCTTTTAAAACGAAATAGCACAGTTTCAAGGCAGGCAGAGAAGACACGAAGGACTCGTTCTTTTATTCAAGGACTTTAAAAAAACACGCGTAAATAAGGCCATTGTTGTTGTGACGGGTCAGTTATCTCTTCCGTTGTTTTTGAATGCAGTTTCATTCTCCAAACGATGCATTGGCTGGCTGCTGCACTCGCGCAGACTCGCGTGGCTTACGTGAAACAGCGCGGCAACCAAAACAAGTTCAAAACGAATCGCATGCTGTACCCTGATTGGTGGTTTGATGCATCACATGTGCATCTTAGTTATTTTTGTGCAGCTTTAGTTTGCCCAGTTACGTTTTTATCCACTGATAAATAAAAAGGAACGACCGATTTTTTTAAATGTAGTGGAGTAAAAAGTAAGCTATTTGACTTTAAAATGTAGTAAAGTAAAAGTAAAAGTCTCCCAAAATAAAAGTACTTGAGTAAAGTACAAATACGCGAAAAAACTACTTAAGTACAGTAACGAATTACATTTACTTCGTTACTGTCCACCACTGCAAAGGGGAGAGGACGAAACATGAGCCTCTCCCCTTCTTTGAAGATCTCCATGGTGAGCTAGATAAATCGTGGAAGAGACCATACACTTCACGTGTTTTCGTGCCTTCGACGTTGCTTTATTCGACTATCGTGGGTGCAAAGACGCGCGGATATACAGAGATGCCTCAGGTTGAAGAGACGCTCGCGAGTTATCTCTCGCCTGGCTCGGCATCGTCTTTAAAAAAACCTATCCTGCCCACGAAGCCGTGTAGAATAACTTCATCGTTAGTAGGAAAAGCTTATCAAGCTGCAGGTCAGGCTGGTGCTGCGCTGCATACGATGGCGGTATTACAGGCGTACCAGGCTGATTTATTAAAAGATTTGAGTGTGGGCGAGACCATTGATAAAGAGGCATTCGATGAATTACGCAGGGCTACAGATCTGTCTCTCCGCGCTACCAAGCAAACGGCTCGCGCTATCGGCCGTTCAATGTCTGCTTTGGTTAGCACGGAGAGGCATTTGTGGTTAAATCTGTCTGGAATAAAAGAGAAAGATAGAGTGTTTCTTTTAGATGCCCCTGTTTCCCCATCTGGTCTGTTTGGCGATGCGGTTGATTCTGTGGTCACTAAATTTACAGAAGTTAAAAAGCATGAGGAGGCTTTTACCCAGTTTTTGCCTCGCCGCACGCAAAGGAAGGGGTTATCTGTCACGGTTTCCCGACCTCTTCCCGGTCCCTTAAGACCCAGGGACGCAAAAAAAGAGAGCGTGGCGAATCGTGCTCCCCGCAAAGAGCTTGGGGATCGACTCGCCACCCTCAGCAGCCCCCCAGAGCAGACCTCAGGACTGTTATTAACAGGAAAAAGCAGTCCTGACGGTTGCATTCACTCGCTAGAGCTCACTCGCGGGTCGGGGCGTATCATATTACATCCGATCGCCCCGTCCCACTGCCCTTACGAAACCTCTCCACCTCCGCCGCCTCTGGGCTTGCGGGGGGAGGCGGTTTCCAGCCAAATGTTAAAGGCCCCCTGTTCTCCCATTCTCAATCAGAAAGCAGGTCTTTTAACATCCCCCCAAGACAAAGTATTGAAACTAATACCATTATCAGAAAGTCTGGCAGCGTGGAAACTTCTGCCAGGTATTTCTGGTTGGGTAATAAGCACAGTACACTTAGGATACAGAATCCAGTTTATTTGTCGTCCTCCGCGCTTCAACGGCGTGATATTCACTTCCGTGAGACCGGAGCGAACACAAATACTGTTGCAAGAGATTCAATCTCTGTTGATGAAAGGGGCCATAGAACACGTTCCCCTCCCAGAGAGAGAGTCAGGTTATTACAGCAGATACTTCCTGGTTCCCAAAAAGGATGGGGGGTTGCGTCCAATCTTAGATCTTCGAGCTTTAAACAAAGCAGTGAGAGCTCTCAAGTTCAAGATGCTAACAGTCAAGACGGTTGTGGCACAAATTCAACATTACGATTGGTTTGTCACAATCGACTTAAAGGACGCATATTTTCACATAGAAATATTGCCACAACACAGGAAGTTCCTGAGGTTCGCTTTTGCAGGCGAAGCATACCAGTTTCGGGCTCTTCCATTCGGCCTAGCCTTGTCACCCCGCACATACACAAAATGCATGGATGCAGCACTGGCTCCGTTGAGACTCCGGGGAATCCGCATTTTAAATTACATAGACGATTGGCTAATACTAGCGAGATCACGAGAAGTGGCGCTCCAACACAGGGATGTTGTGTTAGCACACCTGCTTTCTCTAGGGTTGAGGCTCAACGTCAAGAAAAGCGTTCTTTCTCCTGCCCAGAGAACGACTTATCTGGGGATAGTTTGGGAATCGATTACGATGCGGGCACATCTGTCTCCCGCACGAATCGTGACCATTCAACATTCCCTGAGCAGACTCAGGCTAGGCCAGGACCTCACTGTAAAACAGTATCAACGGATCTTAGGACTCATGGCGTCCGCATCCACGGTGATTCCTTTGGGGCTGTTGCATGTGAGGCCATTTCAGTTGTGGCTCAGAGCCAGAGGGTTTCATCCAAGGGCCAACCCTCAGAGGCTAATAAAAGTGACGCGCCGCGGGCTTCGTGCACTGACTATGTGGATAAGACCCCGGTTTCTTGCCTTGGGTCCCACACTAGGGGCGACTTGTCATCGCAGGCTGCTAACGACAGACGCCTCCCTGACAGGCTATGGTGCGATCTTAGATGGTCGTCCAGCTCAAGGGGAATGGGAGGGTCATCAGCTCAGTTGGCACATCAATTGCCTGGAGCTGATGGCTGTATTTCTGGCCCTGAAATATTTTCTCCCTCAACTGAGAGGCTGTCATGTCCTAGTGCGGGTGGACAACACAGCAACAGTCTCGTACATAAATCACCAGGGAGGTCTGCGTTCACGCAACTTGAACAGGTTAGCGAGGCAGATTTTTCTCTGGGCTCAGGACAAGATCCTGTCGCTCAGAGCAGTGTACATACCGGGGAACCTGAATGTGGCAGCGGATTTACTGTCCAGACAGACGTTATTGACTGGGGAATGGAGACTCCACCCAGACATAGTTTCTCAGATATGGACCAGATTTTACAGAGCGGAAGTGGACCTCTTCGCCTCTTTTCAGACAGCGCAATGTCCCCTCTACTTCTCTCTGAGTCCCCCAGCCCCCCTGGGTCTGGACGCAATGGCGCACACATGGCCCAACAAGCGCCTCTATGCGTTCCCCCCAGTTGCACTGCTCCCACAGGTGCTAGCCAGAGTTAGGCGATTCCGGAGAGGAGGGACCTTCTGTCTCAGGCGGGGGGCACGATATTTCATCCCAGGCCCGACCTGTGGAATCTTCATGTTTGGCCCCTGAAGGGTACCAACTGAGGGGCACAGGGCTGTCACCTGATGTTATTGAGACCATTTTAAGTGCTAGGGCCTCCGCCACTAGGAAGTGTTATGCCCTTAAATGGGGTGTCTTTGAAGCATGGTGCACGGCACATAATGCAGATCCTGTTAACTGCCAGATTGCTACAGTTCTGAGTTTTCTGCAGGAAAAGTTGTCAGCGGGCTTATCCCCATCCACTCTTAGAGTATATGTGGCCGCTTTGTCGGCTTGCCATGCTTTAGTGGACGGGGCGCCGCTCGGGAGGCATCCTCTGCTCGCTCGCTTTATTCGAGGGGAAAAACGGTTGAGGCCTCCAACAAGAACTAAGATTCCTTCTTGGGACCTGGCTATAGTCCTTGAGGGTCTGGTTCAGACCCCCTTTGAACCTCTGGAGTCAGCGTCTGATAGACTTCTGACACTAAAGATGGTTTTTCTAATGGCGATAACTTCTCTTAAGAGTATTGGGGATATGCAGGCTCTGGCAGTCTCGCCATCCTGCCTAGATTTTGCCCCAGGTATGGTGAAGGTGATTTTGCATCCTTATCCTGATTACTTGCCTAAGGTTCCCTTTTCGACTGCACATCCGGTCATCCTTGAGACTTTCTGCCCTCCGCCGTTTGACACACCGGAGCAAGAGTTATACCATAAGTTGTGTCCAGTCCGTGCTCTTCAGGCCTACGTCCACCATACTAGCCAGTGGCGTAAGTCAGAGCAATTGTTTGTCTGTTTTGGGGGCCGCAACAGAGGTGCCGCGGCCACCAAGCAGTCTATATCACATTGGGTCAGGAATGCTATTACTCTTGCCTATGAGGCGCGCGGTCAAGTTTCGCCAGTAGGCATGAGAGCCCACTCCACCAGAGGGGTAGCCTCCTCTACTGCTCTAGTAAGAGGTGCTCCGTTACAGAGTGTTTGTGATGCGGCAGGCTGGTCCTCTCCGCATACATTCATAAAATTTTATAGTTTAGATGCTCATGCTACTCCAGGTTGTCACGTCCTCGAGTCAACATCACAAGCTAATGCCTAGCTATTTCCTCTTATTATAGGTGTTTTTGAGGCGGCGGGAGCTTCCTTTCCGCACACATCCAGTACTTAGTTTGGTTACTTATGTCTGAGATTTCCTTACGTTCTTTGTGCACACACTTACACATTCGTAGGGGTCCAGACATCTCCAAGCACGGCAGCGTGGGTATTGTCATTCCCCATAGCGCTTAGCAGCGCAGCATTGAGAGTAGCTTTTGAAAGGGAACGTTGGGGTTACTTGACTGTAACCTTGTTCCCTGAGAAAGCGTAACGAAATGCTGCGCTGTCTTGCCGTACAGTAGATGTACCAGGACTGGTCTTCAAACAAAAGATCTGACGAGACACAGCTGGTGTTCATTTATTTATAGCCTCGCTTCACGTGCACTTTGATGTCGTCATCAACCGAGGCTATAATACCTCCGGGTCAATTTCATTGACGTGTTTGCACACTATATTCAGCGGGTCAACGATAAAGGTGTTTCCCCATAGCGCTTAGCAGCGCAGCATTTCGTTCCGCTTTCTCAGGGAACAAGGTTACAGTCAAGTAACCCCAACATTCTGCGTTGTAGATTTTTTTGTGACAAATTATGTAGCAAGTGAGCAAATGGGTTTATTTGTTTAGATAGTTTGTCTTTAATTTGAAATAAAAAACCCTTTATTCATGTTTTTACGTTTGTAAAAAAAACAAGATTTCTGCTGTGAACCAAAAAAAAGGAAAATATAGTCAAAATCTTACATTTTTGGAACAAATGAAAGAAAACTACTGTATTCAAAGCACAATTTTCTTGTTTCTGCTTATTTCATTTTAAATTGAAAAACAAAAAACGTATCAAAACATTCATGGGCCTTGTAGTCAAATTAATTTATGATTTTCTTGATTGTTTTGGTGTGCGTGCGTGCGCGCGTGTTTGCTTTCTATATTATTTATAATTTATATATTTTTTTCTCTTCTGTTTGTTTTAGGTTGAAGAACAAAAGACCTGAGTAAAGCCACGGTATGGAAAAAAACTTGGATGTACAATGATAGGGGTAATTCATGAAGAAGGGCATTAAGGCTAGTCGGTACACTAATGGAAAATGAGCACCATAGGGAAGGAGCCATGAATGATGAGACAACTGGTTATGTTGATGATGCAGAGGAATCTGACATGCAAATTAGTGATGAAAGTGATGAGGATCTAGTTGATGGCATTGATGATAAGGAAGTACATGAAAAGACTGCAGCTTCTGTTAAGGATCTTCCTGATCTTGGAGAACAGTGTAGTGAGATGGATGGTGATTTGCAGAGTTCTCTGGCAGACTGGGAAATTGAATTTGGAATATCTCTTAAGCTCTATCATCCCTCTCTACCAAAGGATGGACGAACGTTGCGGAAAACAAATTCAAGCTTTAAAATTAGCAGTGTACCTGGTGGAATGTTCCATTATTGTGGAAATCTGAATTCTATTAGGAAAATTCTAGATACAATTTGGTCTAATGTGCCAGACAGACATGTTTTTAAACTACAGTTGAATTTTGATGGATTGCCCCTCTTCAAGAGTACTTCTTCACAGTTTTGGCCAATTCTTGGTTTGTTGCAAGGATACACCAAGAAACCAATTTTGATTGGATTGTTTTGTGGTACTTCTAAGCCAAATTCATTGAATGAATACCTTCATGATCTCGTTCAAGAGCTGAAATTGTTGAAAGATGGGTTTCTATTCAAGCAGAAAACCTTCTTTTTGAATGTTGTTTCTGTTGTGTGTGACACCCCAGCCAGAGCCTTCATCAGAGGTGTAAAGTCCCACACTGCATATTATGGTTGTGACAAGTGTCACCAATCAGGTGTCTGAAAATCAAATAGAATGACGTTTCCTGAGGTCAATGCAAGGCGCAGAACTGATGATAGTTTTAGGCAAGAAACAGATGAAGAACACCATGTCCAACACTCACCTTTTACAGAGGTTGGGATTGACATGATCACTTGTTTTCCATACGATTATATGCATCTTGTTTGTCTGGGTGTAATGAGGCGTCTCTTAGACTTGTGGATCAGCACCACTGGTCCCATGCACTGTCGCATTTCATCTAGTCAAGCTTCCATGGTTTCAGATAGACTTCTTGCACTGAGAAATTACATACCAACAGAGTTTGCTCGAAGGCCACGGGCTCTGATTGAACGATGTTGGTGGAAAGCCACCGAACTATGCCAATTCTTGCTGTACACTGGTCCAGTTGTGCTGAGAGGTGTTCTACAACCTCAGATCTATGACAACTTCATGCTGTTGTCAGTAGGTGCGTACATTTTGGCAAGTCCAAAATATTGTTTGGAGTTGAATGACTTGGCTAAAACTCTGTTGGTGAAGAGTTTTTGGTTTATAATGTTCATGGTCTGGTGCATCTCAGTGAAGATGTCAAAGTCCATGCCAATTTAGACCTTATATCAGCATTTCCCTTTGAAAATTTCTTAGGAAAACAAAACAAAAAAAATTGGTTTGAGGGCCACTTAATCCTTTGACTCAGGTGATGTGCAGATTATCAGAGATGGAAAATGGCAGCTACAGTCCTGATGTTACAGAGGCAACTCAAAAACTGGAAAATGAGCACATGGATGGGCCAGTGCCAGAATGCTTCTCGCGACAAGTTTGTCAATATAAAGTGCTTGTTTCAGATGATGTAGTTGTGAAGTTCAAAGAGAGAGATTGTTGCATCAAAATTGAAAAAAAGTTGGTGTTGGTCCAGAACATTGTTGAGGATAAAGGAGTAGTGTACATTGTGCCCAATGAATACAAACAGGTGGAAAACTTCTTACATATCCTATCGACTCAAGAGAGCTGAGGGCTGTTTCATAAAACTCGATTACAAAGTAAGCCAGGCTTATTTTGTTAAGTCTGGCTTATTGCCGGTGGATTTCATTTCATAAAACAAACTTTAACTATGTATTCATTTGTCTAAGTTGAGGTAAGAACATAGTTGAGGTAAGAACATAGTAAAATATTAAAAAATGGTGGTTTTCCTTTAAGTCAAAAGCGTAGGCCTATTTGTCAGCGTTCCACACTCTGTCTCAGTTGTGCAACGTGCTAGTGTGAATTTGAATTTCCTTTCGCAACAGTTATAATAACACAAATCACATAACACCCAATAATTCAATCGCCCTTGCTTTTTTCCCACTCCAACATTTCAATTATTGCCCACTAAAAGCTGCACAGATATATTGGCTTACCTGAACTCTGGTGTCTGGTACTAGTTGATGCATGAAAACAGCACCCTGACTGGTTGACTGGCTCAAAGTATTTTGAGTATTTTAAAAATACAAAAATACTCAGCGTAAATGTATTTAAATACAAATTACATTTCATCTTTTTCAAAGGCTTCTAAATACAAAATACAAAATACTATTTTGTATTTCAAATACATATTTTAAATACATGTAAATGCTGCCCATCCCTGCCTATGTCTCTATGACACTCTGGTGCAAAGATATCCATCTGGGCTTTTTATAATGGTAGTCTATGGGAGATGTTGCTAGGGTACCCAAAATTGTTGCTAGGGGCGTGGCTTAATAGCTCTGGGGCGATCTTAAGAGACTGATTGGATTTCTGAGTAAAATGAGCCCACCCCCATGTCTCTACGGCACTCTAAAGTGAAGATATTCCATCTGGGGCGCTTTTATTCCCTTATATGGGCATGTTCCCTGCCCATTAAAAGTCAATGGGAAATTTTGGGTGCCTCTTACACCCTAGGCCTAGGGGTACAGCTTACACCCCATTGTGATGTATGTTCTTACAGAGCCTGTCAGCCTCCTTAAATGTGTTAAGCCACAAGTTTCTCACTTGCAGCTATGACCCGTCAAAGTTTGTCTCAATGTTAAGTCAATGGAAATTTTGGGGTGTTTAAGCGCCCCGTTTAGGAATTCGGAAGGTCCCATCAGTTAGAAAAGATATAGCACACCTCATAAGATCAGACCGAAGGTCTGTCCAAAGTTTGGTGGCTGTAGCTTGAAAGATCTAGGACGAGTTAGAGTTAGAAATTTTGTCTCAGAAAAACTGAATAATAATAATAAAAAGTTTAAGTGCAACAACAGTATGTTGGCTTTTTCAAGCCAACATAATAAATGGAAACAGACAGTGGTAGCGTAAATGAGGAAGCTTGACTTTTTTCTGTATTGCAGGACACCACTCAACACAGAACAGGCTTTCTTCTTAAAGGAACATTGTTCACATTATCTATTATTATCTATAAACGAAACTGCTGATGGAGTTCACATGTGACTTACAGGAAAACTGTAGCTTTATAGCTTCCTTCAGTTACTTACAATTCCTGTTTGTAATGGAAACTTTGAGATACAAAGCTCATTGTTCTGTGGTAAATAGGGCATGAGTTGCTTCTTGTAATGAACAATGACATTTTCAAAAGAATTCAGAATAAACCTGTCTGAAACAAAACGATTCAGTTGTCAGCTAAACTTTAGATTGATCTCCCATACAATACAAAATACATAGATTTTTTTAAATCTCAGGAACAAATAGTTTTAAAAAATATTAATTTGTTTTTTTACTGTGGAATGGTAAAGCCATGTTAAAGTGAATTGTATAATATGCCAAAAAAACATGTTGTTTACTTACAAAAGCATTGTTATTTTCTTTAGTGATATCTCAAGTAAAAAAAGTGTAGGGGTGTCGCAGGATCAGTGTATCATCCGATCATTCAATTAATACATTTAATGTGGCAAACGAAAAAGAAATAAACCGTTCATAATTTGTTTATTTGTTTTTCTTTATGCAACAACAAAAAAACAATAAAACCTGAATGTTTTTTTCCTTTTTTGAACTTGAAACAAGAAATCCATTAAACTTAAAAGCAAAACGAAATAATGACCCAACAGACCCTAACCTACTGTTTTTATTTATCTTTTTGTCATGGTGTTTTACTGCTGTGTGTGCATACTTTGCGCATGCGCACTTGCATGCTACATCCAGTGAGCACCAAAAGCCAGTGTTGTGCCTGAACGAGTTCATTGAACAAAAGTTCATGAACTAGTTCATATTTTGGGCGAACGTGAACTGAACGTACTGTATTACTGCCTGATGAACGCAAGGTGAACTTGTTTTTGCTCGGATTATTATTTTTTTATTAGGGCCCGAGCACCGAGGAGCAGGCCAGAATGGCCTGCACCGAAAGGTGCGAAGCCCTATTGTTTTTGCTCGGATTATTATTTTTATTATTAGAGCCCGAGCACCGAGGAGCAGGCCAGAATGGCCTGCACCGAAAGTTGCGAAGCCCTATTGTTTTTGCTCGAATTTATTATTAGGGCCCGAGCACAGAGTAGCAGGCCAGAATGGCCTGCACCGAAAGTTGCGAAGCCCTATTGTTTTTGCTCGAATTTATTATTAGGGCCCGAGCACCGAGGAGCAGGCCAGAATGGCCTGCACCGAAAGGTGCGAAGCCCTATTGTTTTTGCTCAGATTTATTATTTAGGGCCCGAGCACCGAGGAGCAGGCCAGAATGGCCTGCACCGAAAGGTGCGAAGCCCTATTGTTTTTGCTCAGATTTATTATTTAGGGCCCGAGCACCGAGGAGCAGGCCAGAATGGCCTGCACCGAAAGTTGCGAAGCCTTATTGTTTTTGCTCGAATTTATTATTAGGGCCCGAGCACAGAGGAGCAGGCCAGAATGGCCTGCACCGAAAGGTGCGAAGCCCTATTGTTTTTGCTCAGATTTATTATTTAGGGCCCGAGCACCGAGGAGCAGGCCAGAATGGCCTGCACTGAAAGGTGCGAAGCCCTATTGTTTTTGCTCAGATTTATTATTTAGGGCCCCAGCACCGAGGAGCAGGCCAGAATGGCCTGCACCGTAGGTGCGAAGCCCTATTGTTTTTGCTCAGAATGGCCTGCACCGTAGGTGCGAAGCCCTATTGTTTTTGCTCGGATTATTATTAGGGCCCGAGCACCGAGGAGCAGGCCAGAATGGCCTGCACCGAAAGTTGCGAAGCCCTATTGTTTTTGCTCAGATTTATTATTTAGGGCCGGAGCAGGCCAGAATGGCCTGCACCGAAAGTTGCGAAGCCCTATTGTTTTTGCTCGAATTTATTATTAGGGCCCGAGCACCGAGGAGCAGGCCAGAATGGCCTGCACCGTAGGTGGGAAGCCCTATTGTTTTTGCTCGGATTATTATTAGGGCCCGAGCACCGAGGAGCAGGCCAGAATGGCCTGCACCGAAAGTTGCGAAGCCCTATTGTTTTTGCTCAGATTTATTATTTAGGGCCCGAGCACCGAGGAGCAGGCCAGAATGGCCTGCACCGTAGGTGCGAAGCCCTATTGTTTTTGCTCGGATTATTATTAGGGCCCGAGCACCGAGGAGCAGGCCAGAATGGCCTGCACCGAAAGTTGTGAAGCCCTATTGTTTTTGCTCAGATTTATTATTTAGGGCCCGAGCACCGAGGAGCAGGCCAGAATGGCCTGCACCGAAAGGTGCGAAGCCCTATTGTTTTTGCTCGGATTTATTATTATTTTTTTTTTTTAACACTTTTGGGCATTTTGCGTGCCTTAACATACTCGAAAACTCTTGAAATTTGGCACAGACGTCAGGGTCGTCCGTCATTGCGAACTGGCAAAGGCTGGAACACGGGCCCTGTAATTAAAAAAAAAACATTGGTGCACAGATCGGACAAACATGTACGCACATGTATGAAAGTTGGTACGCATATAGATCTCATCAACCCGAACAACTTTCGCCCTCTAACATTTAAGCTCCGCCCAACAGGAAGTCGGCCATTTTAGATTGTTTAAAAAATGCATGCGGTGAACTTTTAAATACTCCTCCTAGAGGATTCATGCAAATGACACCAAACGTGGTAATCATGATGTCAAGACACTGTACTTGCTAAATTGCGACGGAATTTTTGATATCTCGAACGGTGTTGCCATGGCGAGGTGACAAATTCATGGCGAAATCAGAGAAACAGGAAGTATCTAATATCTATGGCAAAAAATTTCTTATTGTGATGCCATGCCGGGTGTTTGTTCATCTGAAGATTCCGATCGGATTGATGTGCCTATTGTGACTCCCGGGTATAGCGCCACCACCAGGCGCCAGGACGTGTGTCAGTCATGAACTTTTTAATACTTCTCCTAGGGAATTCATACGATTGACACCAAACGTGGTGAACATGATGCCGAGACATTGGACTTTCTAAATTGCGAAGAGATTTTTGATATCTCAAACGGTGTTGCCATGGCGAGGCGACAAATTTATGGCGAATTCAGAGAAACAGGAAGTGTCTAATATCTAAAGCAAAAAATTTCTTATTGGGATGAAACGCAGTGTGTATGTTCAGCCAAGGATTCCGATCGCATCGATGTGCCTACTGTGAGTCTCGGGTATAGCGCCACCAACAGGCACCAGGAAGTGTGGCAGTCCCAAAAGGTGGATTTTTTTCAAAAGGCGATTCAAATACTATATTAACTCATTCACCGCTATTGACGAGTTATCTCGTCAATTATGAGTTAATATTTAACTAATAAATATGCCTTTTTGGACGAATTTCAAAGTGAAAGTGTAATACCGCTTTTATCCACTGGATGGCGCCAAACCGCCAATTTATCAAAAACGGAAGTTAAAAAGATTTAAATCATTTTGAACTGCCTTTATGTTTGATAGTAATTCTGAGTCTGATCTCTAACATGAATTTCTTTACAAAAACGCATTTTTTTAAGCTTTTTGCTCAAAATGTTGTATTTTTGAAGAGAAATATCCATATTTCAGTGGTCAAATTAAGTGGAAAAAATAAATATATAATGAAACGTTTTTTCCCCATTTTGTTTGTTTGTTGTTTGTTTGAAAGCAGAGGGTATGTTGTTTAATTTGATATAATTTGTATGTTTATATATTTATAGAAGATAATTTTTCCTGCAAGGAATTTTGTGAAACTTTTGTTAAAATCACAAAAATGCAGGTGGGCAACTTTTCTCAAAAAGGCTGGCGGTGAATGAGTTAATTAAACATCTAATAAGTTTTCTGAGAGTGAAATGATTAATACTAAGATGCGTGTCATGTCTGACATCTTGGTTTCGGTTTAAAAACATGCAGGAATTTGAAAATAAAATGCAGGACTTGCTTGATGTTTAAAGAGTTATTAAGAGAGATAAATTCGGGACTGATTTATGTTAAAAAGTTATTAAAATCGACAAGACTCGCGCTGACCGACAGATCCGAAACGCAACGCACAAACACGCAAGTACGTGCACTGACAGAATATTTCAAAAACAAAGGTTTTGACAAGATTTTATGAAAGCATAATAAGCATTATTGCATTAATGAGCATATTAACTATGTCCATAGCCTACAGCGTTTGCGCGAACAGAACGAATTTTCTAGAAAAACTTTAATCTTCATCTAAATTAATAAATAATCAGATATTTGTTTAAAATGTCAAATAACAGTATGCTCTATTATTTAAAAGTCAGTTTTGACTAAGTTCAAAACAAGCAACATGATTTTAAACAAAAAGGTAATTAGAAAGATTTAATTCAAATGTTTCAGTTGTTATTTACTTACTTTATTTTTATGTGCAATTCATGTCATAGTAATCTTCAGTTTAAATTTTGCTTTTAAAATGTTACATTTTCATATTTTTATCTATTTGTCAGGGTTTAGTTCTGTTTAGTTTGTTTTCATTGTTGTTCATCATTGCTCTGTGTTAGTTACCTTTAATTAGTATCACCTGTGTTTGTTAATTATCATCATTAGTTACAGCTGTTTGTCATTATCACTCACCCTTTATAGTTTGCCCTCATGTTCCTGTTCTTGGTCTGATCTCGTCTGTATGTACCCTTGTCATCGTGTTTTGCTGTCCATCGTGATTAAAGTCCTGTAAGTTTTATATTCCTGCGTGTTTGTCATCTTTTAGTTTAGAGAACTGTGACAGAAGATCAGACCAAACGTTTGTGGTGTGTTAGTGTTCCCCTCCGTGTTTCAAGCTAGAGTTTTTTGTTTTCCGAATAATCAGTTTCGTTTTTAGTTTATTTATGGATTTTTCGTTGAACACATCACTCGGTTTGGAGCAGGGAGACCGTCCGAGCGCTTCGGACGGTCCAACGGACCATCGGCACCCCCAGAGACCAGACGGACATCATCCTACCCGGAACTCCTGCCCACCGCAGGTGGAGAACCCGGCAGTGCGACCTGCGAGCCAGAGCTACCCTCGGAGCCCAGCGTCGCCGAAACCCCGGATGTTCCCCCTGACCAGGTTGCGTGACCAGAGTTTCCGGGGTGCCGCCGCGGGAGCTGCAAATGACGTCAGGGAGGACGTCCATCTCCCCGCCGCTGAGGGTGAGCCAATAATGGTCCCTGGGGTTTATTACATCTGCTCGGATTGTGCTTTGGACATTTCCCACCCCTCATCGTCACCACTGGTTCCGTCCAGCCCGCCCCTCGTAAGTCGCTGTTGGTCAGCGCTGCCGGTCCCGTCCGGTTTCCCTTTTGGATTTCCCGCACCAGCCAATCCGAAGCTACGTCAGCGGACACAGCGTCACACCTCAGCTCATCCTCAGCGCGTCACTGGCGCTGGTTCGTCGGAGCCGAGGTGTGCCTCTCTGCCCACTGTCTCGGGGGTTTCTCCAGTTCTCCTCCCCCGCTCCCTGAGACCTAGAGGTCGCCTCGGCTCGTCGGACCAGCGGCCTCGCTTCGGGTCTCTCCTCCCTCCTCTCCGTCAGCTCCCGTCCCCACTACGACGTCACCAGGCTTCGGTCACCCCTCTGGTTCCGCCCCTGGTCAGTCGTCGTCCTGTCCTCACCTCCGGGTTTTCCTCGTTCCCCTGTGTGTCTCTCACTCCACCCTTCCGGCTCGTTGGGCTCCTCCTTCCCAAAGACGTCACCACGGGACTCCCTAGCTCTGGCTCCGCCTCGTGGCTCCGGAATCCTCCTACATCTCGGTCGGGAGACCCACCAGCTCCGCCCCGTCCCTCCGGATCCTCGGCTTCCCCCGGGTTCTCCGCTCGCGTGGCCCCGCCCTGGATCCTCCCTCCGTTGTCCACGCTGTCGTCTGTCCCCAGGGTGGGACTAGGACTTCCATCACCCTGGCGCCCTCCGCCAGCGTCTCCACCCTGGGGCTTCGTCTCGTCGGGTCTTTGGGTCCTGCTCTAGACCTTTCCTCCCCTTTCTTCACAGTTTTTTGGACACTTTTTTTTTTTTTTTTTTTTTTTGTTTGTTGCTCCCTCCCACTCGCCTTTATTTGTTGTTCATCTACGGCGCGAGGTCGCGCCTACCGGGAGGGGGCGTACTGTCAGGGTTTTAGTTCTGTTTAGTTTGTTTTCATTGTTGTTCATCATTGCTCTGTGTTAGTTACCTTTAATTAGTATCACCTGTGTTTGTTAATTATCATCATTAGTTACAGCTGTTTGTCATTATCACTCACCCTTTATAGTTTGCCCTCATGTTCCTGTTCTTGGTCTGATCTCGTCTGTATGTACCCTTGTCATCGTGTTTTGCTGTCCATCGTGATTAAAGTCCTGTAAGTTTTATATTCCTGCGTGTTTGTCATCTTTTAGTTTAGAGAACTGTGACACTATTTACTTATTTATTTTATATATTCACCTAGATTGACACTGAAGCTTGCTTTAACTTGAAGTAATTAAAAGATATCTGTGACCGAAGTCACACGGAGACACGTGTTATTAACGAATATTTTATTATCAGAGTGCAGCATTTTATCAAGGTTTTCTGGTCTTGTGTAATTAAATAAAATAAAATAAAAGGGTCGTTTTTTTCAGTTGGGTTAAAAGAATTTTGATATTAGCAGTGTTTTTAAACTAATTCCAAAACAGCTGCCGTTTCTGAATAAGGGACGCGCAGAAAATGTCATTCATGTCATTTTATAGAGTGCACTCATTCACTTTACATACCTATTATACTTGCTTTAAGGGGTTTATAATTTAACGCTGTTCCAGTAAACACGTGATTATGTCTGGCAGAATATTTTTTCTGTTATTCGGATGAATTCGTTATTCGTTTTGAAGCCATTATCCGTGCCCTTCCGAATAACGTATTCGGCTTCGGGCACATCCCTAGTGTCTAATATCTAAGGTAAAAAATGTCTTATTGTGATGACACACGGGATGTTTGTTCGTCTGAAGATTCTGATCGCATCGATGTGCCTATTGTGAGTCTCGGGTATAGTGCCACCACCAGGCGCCAGGAAGTGTTGCAGTCACAAAGGTTGATTTTTTTGACAGTTCCATCCGATGTTCTTTTAAATTGTAAGGAACCACCCACTGGTCCAACGAAGGTATCCAATGATCTGGCGAAGGGATTTTGTGTTCTTGCTTTCCGCAGTGCTTCTGAAAGAAATTATCTTCATTTATTAGAATTTAGTTTAATTTACTAGAATTTGGGTTTAAGTCTTCGACTCTGTGAATAATTATAATCTGACTCCAATTGTAATTAATTAATATTTACTGATCATAATTTAACAATAATTATTTTGTTATTATAATAATATAAATATAGAATGTGGATACATTACTATAAACTTAAATTGAGGATATCCAGTCTAATTTAAGTTTATACTTATTCAGCCTTAAGAAGCAGTTTCTCCAATTTAGTTATAAGTTGAGGTTTCTCCATTCAAGTCTAAGTTGAGGAAGATCCAGTCTAACTTAAACCAAGGCATTCTCCAGTCTAACTTTAACTAAGGTTTCTCCATTTCAGTTATAAAAAGTTGAGGTTTCTCCATTCAAGTCTAAGTTGAGGAAGATCCAATCTAACTTAAACCAAGGCATTCTCCAGTCTAACTGAGACAACTTAAGTGTAAGCATACACATTTACTTTCAGTGATACAAATAATGTTTGTATTAAGAATTACTGACAACTCAGAATTATTTCAAGCGTAACAATTTATTTTGCCAGGTAGGTTATACTTAAATCAACCAATCAAAATCATCAAGTAGAATTAAAACAAACACATCATTAAATCAAATAATCAAAATGATCAGCATAATATAAAACACAAGTCACAGAATCAAAGTCATACCTGGCAATATAGACACACAGTAGTGTGGGAAGTTCTGATTGCAGATTCTTCCCTGAGTCCTTTACCAATGTTCCTTATATACACCAATGAAATGAGAGTTATGGTCAATCTGGTATTCTAGTTTAGTTTCTCGTGCCCCTAAAGATCACCAAATGGGATCGCCCTCCATCTGTACTTAAGATTACCTATAAAAGACACGCCTCTTATAGGAGCAGAGAATATGTCTTAAAGTTAAATCTCCAATATACTCTTATCTTAGACTTAAAGAAATTAGACCTCTTTTTACCCATCGCACCATGACCTTTAAAAAGATATCAAACATGCTATAACAGTATTTCCATCATCACAACATATGATATACCCAATCTTACATGTGTTTAGTATATTTTCAGCCACAAGACCTTTAAGAGAGAGGGGAGAGGGGGAGATTTACAGTGCAGTTCCTGGGTATCAGTGACCCCTGTGGAGAGAGACAACAGCATCTCTCGGGAACAGGCAGAGAATGTGGTTTTATTGTTTTATGGTTCAGCTCCACAAACACACTCTTGTCCATCTGTCCTACAAAATACTCCTCCTAGAATGTTTATGCGATTGACACCAAAAGGAGTCAACATGATGCTGAGACATTGTAGATGCTAAATTGCGAAGGAATTTTTGACATCTCGAACGCTGTTGCCATGGCAACGCTTCAAACTTTACTTTAATTTCAGGCATATTTAAGGCTCTTGGCGTGCTTAGAGTAACTTTAAATTTGGCACACACATCAGAGTTGTCGGCTGTTAAGTGTTGACAAAAAGGTCAGATAAAGGCGTGCCTATTTAGTGGCTCAATAGCGCCCCCGTTTGTTTAGGCATTTTGGGTGCCTAAACATACTCGAAAACTCTTGAAATTTGGCACAGACGTCAGAGTCGTCGGCCATTAGGACTGGGCAAAGGCTGGAACACGAGCATGGCAAGGGAGCTCTGTAGCGCCCCCTGTAATGCAAAAACAAACACTGGGGCACAGATTCGGCAAAAATGTACGCACATGTACGAGAGTTAGTACGCATATAGATCTCATCGACCCGAACAACTTTCGCCCTCTAACATTTAAGCTCCGCCCAACAGGAAGTCAGCCATTTTGGATTGTTTAAAAAAATGCATGTGGTGAACTTTTAAATACTCCTCCTAGGTGATTCATGCAAATGACACCAAACGTGGTGATCATGATGTCAAGACATTGGACTTGCTAAATTGCGAAGGGATTTTTGATATCTCGAACGGTGTTGCCATGGCGAAGCGGCAAAGTCCTGGCGAAATCAGAGAAACAGGAAGTGTCCAGTATCTATGGCAAAAAATATCTTATTCTGATGCCATGCGGGGTGTTTGTTCGTCTGAAGATTCCGATCCCATTGATGTGCCTATTGTGACTTCCGGGTATAGCGCCATCACCAGGCAGCAGGAAGTGTGTCAGTTACAAAGCTGGATTTTTTTGACAGTTGCATGCAATGTTCTTTTAAATAATCCTTCTAGAATAATCAGGCAATTGACACAAAAAGTGGTCAACATGATGTCGAGACATAGCAGATGATAAATTGCGAAGGGATTTTTGATATCTCGAATGCTGTTCCCATGGCAACGCCCCAAACTTTACTTTTATTTCAGGCATATTTAGGGCTCTTGGCGTGGGTAGATTAACCTAAAAGTTGGCACACACATCAGAGTTGTCGGCTGTTAAGTTTGCACAAAAAGGTCAGACATAGGCGTGTCTCTTAAGTGGCTCTCCAGTGCCCCCGTTTGTCTAAAATGTGTGGGTTTCTTTTACTTACAGTCCTCAAATGGGTCAGTAACAACATAAAATAGTTCACCGATATTTACCCACTTGATGCACTTGCCCACCGTGCATCGTTTTCTCGGAGGCACCGTGTAGCGGTAAAAAAACGTGCGAGGGCCCGCCATCGCTGCTTGCAGCTATATTTATTATTATTAGGGCCCGAGCACCAAGGAGCAGGCCAGAATGGCCTGCACCGAAAGGTGCGAAGCCCTATTGGTTTTGCTCGAATTTTTTTTTTTTTTTTTTTTAACTTTTGGCGAATTTAGAGAAACAGGAAGTGTCTAATATCTAAGCCAAAAAATGTCTTATTGGGATGCCATGCGAGGTGTTTATTCGTCTGAAGATTTCGATCGCATCTATGTGCCTATTGTGACTCCCGGGTATAGCGCCACCACCAGGCGCCAGGAAGTGTATCAGTCATGAAGTTTTAAATACTTCTCCTAGGGAATTCATATGATTGACACCAATCGTGGTGAACATGACGCTGAGACATTGGACTTGCTAAATTGCGAAGGGATTTTTTATATCTCGAACGGTGTTGCCATGGCGAAGCGACAAATTTATGGCGAATTCAGAGAAACAGGAAGTGTCTAATATCTAAAGCAAAAAATGTCTTATTGGGATGAAACGCAGTGTGTATGTTCAGCCAAGGATTCCGATCGCATCGATGTGCCTATTGTGAGTCTCGGGTATAGCGCCACCAACAGGCACCAGGAAGTGTGGCAGTCACAAAAGGTGGATTTTTTGACAGTTCCATGCGATGTTCCTTTAAATACTCCTTCTAGGATATATCAACATGATGCCGAGACATTGTAGATGATAAATTGCGAAGGGATTTTTGATATATCAAACGCTGTTCCCATGGCAACGCGTCAAACTTTACTTTCATTTTAAAGGCATATTTAAGCCTTTCAGTTGACGCCGATGTTCTTTTAAATACTCCTTCTAGGACATTCATGCGATTAACACCAGAAGTGGTCAACATGATGCTGAGACATTGTAGATGATAAATTGCGAAGGGATTTTTGATATCTCGAACGCTGTTCCCATGGCAAGCCGCAAACTTTACTTTTATTTCTGGCATATTTAAGGCTCTTGACGTGCTTAGATTAACTTTAAAGTTAGCACACACATCAGAGTTGTCGGCTGTTAAGTGTGCACAAAAAGGTCAGACATAGGCTTGTCTCTTAAGTGGCTCACTAGTTCAATTCAATTCAATTCAATTCAATTCAATTCAATTCAATTCAATTTTATTTATATAGCGCTTTTCACAATACTCAATTGTTTCAAAGCAGCTTTACATTAATAGAAGCAGTAAAAGCACAGAAAAATGACAGATAGCACAACATAATACACAATAGCATAAGCAGTCAAATTTGCTGCGGCTATGACTCGACATTATGAGCGAGCGTATTATTAATGTAACGTCTAGGAGAAGAAGCTAAGTTAAGCCCAAGCAGGCTACCTCCCCGGGGTAAAAAAACCCCTAGGAGAAAAAACAAAAACCCCGGGTTGTTTAGCCGAGGAAATAAAAAATAAAATGTCCTAGGAGGGAAAAACCCTTGGGAGATATACATGTATATAAACACATATAAACGGATAAGGAGATTAAGCGGAGATTAAGCAGAGATTAAGCGGGTTCTGCCGGTGATCATTGGTCAGGCATTAGCTGGGCATCACATTGATGGACGACCAGTAGATCAGAGGTGTGCCGACTTTCACATCTACCGGAACTGGGTCTGTTTGTCCCATTGTCCTCAGGGTCGAGGACAAGACAGGGAGAGAAAAACAAAATCATATTAGCGTAGGGGCCGTTCACATGTAATGCAAGTGTTACACAGTGATGTGGTTTAATCAGCTTAGTTTCAGACAGACTAACTATTGCGGCATAATTATATTATCCACAGTTGAGGATTTTGCAAATTGGGGGCCCACTGCGACGGTATATATGGTAACTAAGAGTCACCTTCCGATTTTTAAGAGAAAATGAAACCTGTCGACCCGTTTGACTAAGGCCTGTAACCCCACTGTCGTCGTTAATGCAGGTTCAGTGGCAAACGGGTCTATATTGCATACTAGTGCCCCCGTTTGTCTAAAATGTGGGGTTTCTTTTACCTACAGTCCCCAAATGGGTCAGTAACAACATTAAATAGCCCACTGATATTTACCCACTTGATGCCCTTGCCCACCGTGCATTGTTTTCTCGGACGCACCGTGTAGCGGTAAAAAAAACGTGCGAGGGCCCGCCATCGCTGCTTGCAGCTATATTTTTCAATATTTTACGTTATTATTTATAATATTATGTCAATGTTCAGCAGGAACTGGTACTCTCTCTCATGATCTCTCGCTGTTTTTTCTTCACATTTGAAGGTTTCCCAGTGATACAGGCATGAGGAGGCAATGGGAAGTTGCTATAAAACGGGAGGGTTTTGTTGTCAAAGCTCTGTAGCAAAGAGTATAGAAGAACAAGAGGGGAAACTCTGATTCATTTTTAGCAACAACCACTAGATGGCGCTTCAGTAGCGCGGCCGCTATTTGGAATGAAAATTCTCACAGCCAATTCATTCTCAATTCATTCATATTAAAATGAATTTAATACCCAATTACATAAAATACCCAATTACGTAAAAATTACATTAAAATTGTGTACTAAAGTACTTTTTAAAGCAACACTATGTAGTTTTTTTTACCTCCCCCTGCCTGCAAAAGAGTGTCTGATACCAGGCACTGTTGCGCTTTTCAACCACATGGGGGAGCTGTAAGTCATTGTACATGGAAACTACATAGTGTTACTTTAAGTAAAAGTAAAAAAGTAGATGTTTAATGTACTTAAATATAAACCAAAAACTTGAAATTATGAAATGTAGTGGAGTAAAAATTATGATAATATGCTTTGGAATATAAGTTTTCCAAAGAAAAACACTGATAAAATACAGATACTTGAACATTTACTTTTATGTAGAAAGTAAAATACTTAAGTAGTGTCTGCCTCTGTCAATATGCCATACTTAAAGCGTAACTAAACCCCTGGTCAGAGCCCGACTCCGCCCACTGGCAATATTTGAAAAATGCAAGAAAAGTGGGCAGATCCCAACGAAGATAGAGGGGACGAACTAAGCTCGTACCAAGTGTGTGGTGAGATCGTAACAAGGGCGTGGTGAGCTTGAATCTGCTTACGTCACGAGTCATTTTTTGGACTCAACATCCAATAGGAAAATTCAACTGCAGTAGCCACCGTTCAACCTGAAGAGGGCAGCACTCAGACGTTTTTACACCATATATTGCAGTATTGAAACACTTTATATCCAAATGTCAAAGAAGTTACTAAAATCAATGAACAGCACTAATAAAGCATCATTCTTACAGATCATTAACTAAAAAAAGTTGGTTTAGGGTTTAGTTACTCTTTAAAGAGCATAATACAAAGTATTTTAGCATGAAAGCAGTATTTTTCAATGTGTGACAGCGTCCTGTATCATAACTAAATCTCTGCCGCTTATAACAACTCAAACGGTGTGAAACTCCGGTAAAAATTAGGGGAGTTATGATTATTCCTCATTAGAAATGAAAGCAAGGGAGAGCATTGGAGACCCATCCAAGATGGCGTCAGCTCCAATAGGCAGCTCAGTCTACGAGGTGTTTACGTATAAAATGTCTATGCTTGTGAACGGCACGTTCTCTCACTTTAACGTCATTCAATAGGGTGCCAGATTTCTATAGAGTCTTCCAGGCGAAAACCCGTCTAAAACACACTGTAAACAGGCCTTAATGTGTAGCGGAAAAACACCCAATCTGGCAAAACTGCCACCAGGCTGCATACGTCATCAAAACAACACTGACTGGACGCTGCTATCCAAATCCCTGCCACGCCACTTGCATAGTTTAACATTAAATAACATCATATTTGTCCTAAATCGTTAACGATTAACAAAGGCTGCTTACGCATATTCTGGATCTTGAAATAGACTTTGACTAAGCTCACGCTATTTAACGTGCACGTGCGGTGTGCAATACCTGCGAGTTGTCATACACGCAACGCCTCGCAGCGCTTCTCGCCCGGAAAACCCCCTTGAAACACTGGCTAGCCTTACAAGGTATGTGCAAGCAAATACAAAAATTAAAAGACAGTCAACGCTAATGTAAACCCTGGTTGGATAAGGGTTTAAAGTTGGATATGAAGATGAAATCTGATGCATTTAGCTTCAGTGTTAAAACTGATAAAATAATTCCTGTCTGTGGTTCTATATGGGCTATAATGGCAATATTTTTTTTTTAAATAATATGGGGAAAAAGAACTATAAATTAGTTCATTTTTGGAACTGTGAACTATTTCAAAATTTGGAAATATGAACAATGAACTGAACTAGTTCATTTTAAAATTTGTGAACTGTGAACTAAACTAGTTCATGTAGAAAGTGAACTTTCCCAACACTGCCAAAAGCTTATCAAAGTTGGAAACAAATGTTATGATGGCCTCGCTCGAGTCACACGTCTCATATATATGACATATTTATTAATGGAATTACATATTATGAGATATTGCAAAACTTAAGAGAAATGGGTGTCGGACGAGGAAACTGAGATCAGTATCCGGAGACTAACGTTACTTGCCAAGTATAATCTTAGGAGAAAAGGACACACTTCTAATTCAAACCTTGAAATTGCCATCTCTTGAGCAGTAAATGAGGTATGTAACTTATAAAATGCTATCACGGTACTTTGATGTCATCCACCTGTCAGTTCTTGTGGTGCCACAGCAGCAGCAGTGTGGTTTTTAGTGCAGGAGTCACAAGTGTTTTGTTTTAGACAGATATTCAAGGTAATTAAAGATAATGGTTCAATTAAAGAACTGTGTTAAAAGTACCTGCTGTAAATTAACAAACTTTTAATAAACCTACCGTTTGTGGCCAAGGCATAAGAGTTATAAATTGACATTTAATTAGGAGGTTAGCTTTTCGTTTTGACAAATGGCTTAAAACACTGTACACAAAACCATATTCACACTGCTGCGGCATGCCATCTTTTGTCCGTATTTCAGAGTGAGAAAGTTGGCAACCCTAACTGTATCTCTTTATAATAAAAACTTAAATAAAAAAATACATGTACTATTTGCTGTAGCATGTAGACGTGCACTGGTCTCCATAAGAAGTCAGCTTATAAATCAAACTAAATAATACTATGGAATATACAGTTTGTACAGCATAAAAGTTATTACGTCCATGATAAGTCCCTATAAAAGATGACGCATTTTTGATGCAACATACCTTTGTGAAAAATAAGTGTGCTTAAGTGTATTGAAAGCATACGTTTTGTGTGCTTAAAATAATAAAAGTATACTTTTTGAGAAGTGCACTTGGTGATAATATAATACAATTAAAATTAAAGACCACTTAAGTGTACTTTTTTTAATGCAAACACAGAAAGTGACTCTATTTACATGTGGTAGATAATAATAATAATAATAATACATTTTATTTGGCTGACGCCTTTCTAGACACTCAAGGACATCTTACATATTACAGATGACATTAAAAAAAGGTAATACAATAAAATACATAAATTCATAGTAGTACATGTTAAAAGACAGTATAATACAAAAAATGTTTAAAGATTAAATGCTTTCTTAAAAAGATAAGTCTTCAACTATTTTTTTAAAGAATTGACTGTGTCTGCCTGTCGAATGTGGGAGGGGAGGGCATTCCAAAGTCTTGAAGCAGCACGACTGAAGGCCCTGGCTCCCATTGTGGAGAGACTGAAATTGGGTGTAACAAGGAGGCCAGTCGAAGATGAGCATAGGGATTGTGCAGGGAAAAATTGAGATAGGAGGTCAGAGATGTAGCTGGGTGCGAGATTATGGAGTGCTTTGTAGGTGATGAGAAGGATCTTAAAATCAATACGGAAATGAACAGGGAACCAGTGTAGTGTGATAAGGATAGGTGTGATATGTTTAAATGATCTGGTACCAGTGAGGATTCGAGCAGCAGAGTTCTGAATAAGTTGAAGTCTGTTTATCAGCTTAGAAGGGAGACCTATGTAAAGGGAATTACAATAATCCAGACGTGACATGACAAGGGCATGGATTAGAGTTTCAGTGCTGGCTTGTGTCAATGATGGTCTGAGCCTGGAAATATTTCGGAGGCGAAAGAATGAGGTCCGTGTATGTGATTTAATCTGGGATTTGAATAATAGGGAATTGTCCAAAATGACACCAAGGCTTTTGACTTTAGTTGTAAGGGGAGTCGAGATATCATTGATGATTATATTGAGGTTTTGCGGTTTTGAGAGAGTATATTTGGAGCCGATGAGCAGAACTTCTGTTTTATTGGCATTATGTTTCAAAAAGTTTGTATTCATCCAAATTTGAATGTCTTGAAGACAGTTGGTGAGGGAGGTAGGTGGAAAGGGAGATGTAGGTTTGGATGAAATATAAAGCTGAGTATCGTCAGCATAGCAGTGGAAACTTATTTTGTGGTGTCTCATAATCTTACCCAGGGGAAGCAGATATATGATGAAGAGGAGTGGACCTAATACTGACCCCTGGGGAACACCCTGAGGCAGGGACGCACAAGCCGATTTAAAATGTTGTAGTTTTACAAATTGTTGACGATCCGTGAGGTATGAACAGAACCAGGAGAGTGCATCCCCTATGATACCAATACTGGCCAGACGCTCAATGAGAAGGGGATGCGAGATGGTGTCGAAGGCAGCACTCAAGTTAAGTAAGATCAGGATGGACAATAGACCAGCATCAGCAGCACAGAGTTGGTGATTCGGACTAGTGCTGTTTCCGTGCTATGTTTAGCACGGAAACCAGACTGGAAATTTCATACATGTCATTGTGGATAAGATGGTGAAGTAGTTGATGTGCCACGACCCGCTCCAAAATCTTGGATACAAAAGGAAGATTGGAGATGGGACGGTAGTTGTTCAAATCATCAGGATCAGCATTGGGCTTTTTAAGGACCGGAGTGAGAGCAGCAATCTTAAGAGTGGGTGGTACAATGCTAGTGGAAAGGGAGGAATTAACTAATTTAGTGAGTAATGGAGAAATGGAAGGCAGGCATGCTTTATGAAGACTGGTAGGCAGAGGGTCTAATTAGCCTTTCGCCGAGCCCCGCCCCCCTTAGTTACTGTTGCTACTTCCGACAAACAAATGAGCAGCGTGACAGATTGCCATGACGGAAAGCGATATACCCGTGCGTGTCAGTGACATTTTTTGGAGCAATAGCGCCGCGATTTCCTCCAGATCGACGCAAAAGGGGTTACAGTATGCAGTGGAGGGATATATTCAAAATATAAAAATATGCAATGAAGGAGACACGACTACTATCGAGGCTAATGCTTACCGGCCTCACGCAAGAAATGAGAAACCACATGACATGTAACTCAAATGCAACCAGCACAGCCTTGTGGACCAGTCATGCTCTTGCACTGCCGAGTAAGTTATCTTTCATATGGTATCTATTAATGTCTATTGCGAGTAGCTATTTTGTTAAAATACAAGGGTATGTTGGCTAGCTAAACCTACGTGTGTTTCAAAGCCATTCAAAGCTAACTAACATTTCTCTGTCTGTTGTTTTGAGGATAGCCGTTTTGAGAATCATAATGTTTTATTTATGGTGATAGATTTCACAAATAGGAAATTGTTTTGTCTTAAAAGTTGCAGGACAGATAATATAATAAATAAAACGTATAATATAATAAAATTGCACAGCATTTACGGGATTGGGAAACTCAGGGGTAGGTTTTCCGTTCATAAAATGCTACATGAAAGATAAAAACAAATTATTTAAAGTTGATTGTTAAGGGCGCTATGTTCGACTTTGTCGTAAACTGACGAAAAATAAAGTTGGGGAGCTGAAAGCCCCAACACAACAGCAGCTAATGTAGCTAGCGTTAGCTAACATGTTAACTAATGTTGGCAAAATAACTCATTAAATTTAGCATAGAGAGTAGGTTAACATTCTGGCAATTATATTCATGGTAATCATAACTTTGGTCCAATTTGTATTCTTGCCTCTATTTAGTAGATCTAGACCACTGTAACTAGTTAGCTGTAAGCCTTACCTTTGTGCAAACGTATTTATGCTTCGTAAATGTTCGACACATTTAACTGAATGGGGCAGTCCACAATGTTTTATCCATTGAATGGGGCAGTCCACACTGTTTAATCCATTGTATGCACCGCTCACAAACGCTGCGGGCGTGAATGGTTGTCGGAGGTGCTCGCATAGTAACGGTTGCTGTGATGTGTGATTGGACAATGGCCGTTTTGGGGGAGGGGCCAGCGAAAGGTCAATTGGGAAGTAGATGTTTTTGATTTGCTGACAAGTTCATTAATCTGGTTCTCACCCAGATTAGGGTTAGGGTTGCCCAAATTATATTAATAAATAAATCACATGAAAAATTACTTTCAAATTGTTTGCCTTTTTATTAATCAATAACACACAAGTCAATAACACTACAACATTGTATGTGTTAAAACTCTTCTAGTATAAACAAAAATACTAGTTTGTTCAAATAGGCCTACATTATTGGCATGAATCTAACACCAACAACTTAAATTACAAAGCAATTTCATCCTTAGTAAACAAACAAAAATTTAGAACAAACTGATAAAAAAAAAACTTTGTGACAGTTACATTTGTGTGTGAAACGTAGTTTGCCCAAATTACCAGCTAAATACGTTTTCATTGAAATTAATATATTAGCATGAATTGAAATTTAAATGAATTACCATGGGTAAATACAAGTTTAAACCAAACTGAACTTAAAAGTTGGTTAATTAGAAACGTCATGTGTATGTGAAACCAACTCTACAGCCAGCCAGCAAAGATACAAGTTCCAATTAAAGTATTAGCATGAATCTAACTTAGGTAATTTCAAATAAAATGAAAAATTAAAACAATACAATTAATTAAAACGAAAAAGAAAATAAAAATCAAACACTAATAATAATCTAGGTGTATGAGAAAGTGTTCCTATTCAGGATAATAAAGTAATTAAAAGCATAATTATATACTTTTAAACAAACAGTTAGATAGATAATTAGAAGATGAACCTTTTAGGATGAACTGCTTTTGTTTTCTTCCTCAAGTTGCTTTGGATGAAAATGTCTGCGCTGAATGTATAAATAAAATGAAACATAGCTTAGGGGCTGTCCACATGGCAGGGGCGGACTGGCCATCTGTGTGATCTGGAGAATCACAGAGCGGCCGGTACTCAGGACTCATTACCTGTTTCCCCCCCCACACTAATCTGTTTCACACTCCAGTACTGTAGGTGGCAGTAATGCACCTTTAAGTTGGATGCCAGCTGCACTGGCCGTGGCCGCCAAGTAAGGAGAAGAAGTGGTATGAGGAGGAAGAAAAACCGAGAAAAACCAACAGCAAAGACGTTAGATAGAAGTAGAACATAGAAGCATAGAAACAAACAAACAATATGCATAACGCGGCCGCGGGTAAAAAGCGGAAAGAAAAGGGTGAGGCTGAGAAGGCGAGAGAAAAAAATTGCGGAATTTAGATAGTGAAGCAGCTAAATGTCACAAAATAACTGAACTATTTAGTTGCAGAACAGCCAGCAGCAGCACCACCTCGCTGTTAAATATTAGGGACTTTAAGCAGCAGCTGGGAATGGAACGGCTACGGCGACCGGAAGTATGCTGTCACACCGCCGTAGCCAGGAACGTAAAAATCACTAAGCAACCGTAAACAGGACAGCGCAACGCGGCATTAATTCGTTTAGTGAGAAACTAAAAAATGTCATTTAAAAAAGCAAGAGAAGAGTTGGTTTTGGCAGTAAATGACAATCTTTTGTCAGAAGAGGAGATTTTACTAGTATGATGTAAATAAGTCTAAAAACCTAGATTTAAGCAATACTTGAAAACAATGAATATTTAAAAATCTTTAAAATGAGCTTAAATTTAAAACATTTTAACACATATTATATAAAAGACTTGTGGTACAATCATAAACTGATGCAATTACAATGTCATATGCCATAAAACATAACATTTATTTACACAATCTCTCACGTTGTAGCGACTACGGCAAATCAGCTGTTCTCCCGTAGTAGACCGTTACAGTAGAATGTCGCAAAGTAGCAGATAAATTCGCGCATGCGCAATACAACGCCAGAATGCCGTTGCCGTTCCACCAGAGGCTGTTGCTTAAAGTCCCTAATAGTTCAGCCAGAGGGACTGCAGTGTGTTGAGACCTCCATTTACATGTGAGTATTCAAGTTAAACTGTATATTAAAACCTCTTTACTTTGTGATTTATCATATAACTCATACAGTACTGTGTTGTGTGTTTCAGATACCTGTTTTGTATTGGTTCAGCCAGAGGGACTGCAGTGTGTTGAGACCTCCATTTATATGTGAGTATTCAAGTTAAACTGTATATTAAAACCTCTTTACTTTGTGATTTATCATATAACTCATACAGTACTATGTTGTGTGTTTCAGATACCTGTTTTGTATTGGTTCAGCCAGAGGGACTGCAGTGTGTTGAGACCTCCATTTACATGTGAGTATTCAAGTTAATCTAGAATAATATGCTTTTAACAAAACATCTAGTCAACATCAGTGCTATTGCTATAATTTGGATGGGATAGTATCATGAGCCACAATTAAAGTCTTGTGACACTCATGCCAGGCGTTATTGTTGTTGTCGAGTTTCCGCACTCCGATTGCTTTGGGCCGGGCCTAGTCAAAGTCCAGGGCTGTTTTTTAGTCCCAGTCCGTCCCTGCCACACGGAGACGCGTATCACTGCATACGTATAAATTTGTTATCGTATCGGCGTTTCATCCGCACGGATCCGGCGTTTTGGGAGACTGAATCCGCTATTTTTTGAAACCGGGTCCTAAAGTGGATAAATCTGAAACCGACACCCTTGCGGTTTCGTCTGTACAGCCAATCCATATATTTTGTGAAGCGAAAACGTCATCACATCACGTGTCGGAAAGCGTCACACGTAACAGCAACAACAATAACGGCTGACTACGTGATTGTGTTCGTGCTACAGAAGCTACTAAAGCCTACTAGCTTTATTACAGCAAAATCTATTGCTTCTATGCAATTGTGGTGACCAACAAGCGATAATGGACAACACCATACGTTGGTTATGCGCATGCTCAAAGTCTTCTTCTCCGTGTATAATGTATATCTGCGGCATAATTACAGCGCCCCACACTGGTCCGGCATATATACTACACCGCTTTCAGTCGGTTTCAGTGGTTTCGTGTTTACGGATTATTTTTTAGAGCAAGGAAAAAAATGATCGGATAGGGAATGCACCGGCTTCGTGTGGACATAGCCTTAGACCTTAAAGACGTACTTTCATTTAGATACAAAGGAAATGAGCAAATGAGATGTGTTCTAAGCATGTACTTAAAATATATTATATTAGTAATATCCCCATTATTATTTACCAAGAAAATTTATTCAAATCAATATAAATGAAAGAGTGAAGAACCATATACTGCACGTCTAAGGTCTTCACAATTGCTGTTATACTTTATCCACCTAAGAGAAATTCAGCTTTGCAGATATAATTGTAAAGATTTGTCAAGTATTGATTTTGGAAGCAAACAAATTAACATTAAATTAAATGGTGGCCCTGATGTACTGTCACTAACCTGAATGTCACCTCCTCCTGTCCTGTCAGCATCATTGTCTCACCTCTTTACCTGAAGCAAACACAGCAGATGATTAACAGAAAATAATTTCACTGTATTCCATATTCAAAATATTTGTATTTTTACCATTTTCCTTTGTATTCAACAATGCAATTCAGGTAACTAAAGTAATGTTAGGCTATGGTCAGTCTTACTCACCTTATGAATGAAACCACTATCCAGCCCTCTGTATTTATCAGCTTTCACTGAAATCACAGAGCAATCTTTTGATATATAAACACAAAGATGCAAACATGAACCTCAATATTTAATTTACCTTAATTTGTCTATTGGAATATATACCCCATCAACCTTCTTTTGTCCCTCTTCAGAGTCTTTATGTCTTGATGAACACAGACACACTTTCACCAAATAAGAAAATTAAACGTTACAGAAATGCATTTTTAAATATGTTTTTTTTTATATAAATGTTCTAACATCAGTAAGACCAGATAACCAAGTTCAATTATTTCATTATAATACGATCACAGTTATTCTTAACCTGATAGAAAACAGCTAATTTAATATCAATGTAACGTTAATTGTCACACAGACAACACATTACGTTACACACGAATCACGTAAACGTTTGCATACCTTTATACGTTTGTTAGACGTTTAAACAAAAACATTTTTATGATTGAAAAAGTTTAAATATTTAAGTTTCGGTACTTACTGGTTATCTTTCGTCCTGCTGCCTTTGAAATCCGTGTCCATTATGATTGATTGACGCGGCGTAACTGCTACTCCGCCTATTGGTTAATTTGATTGGTTGCCGCTCGGCTTCCGTTAACAGGAAAGCTCGTCTCCTGTTATGTGATTGGCCAGTGGCACTCGCCTTTTTTAATTTGATTGGCCATCTCAATCATTTTTGACAAGGTGTTCGACGTAATGCTGAGTTGCAGAAACTGACAAATGGATGGCGTTAAAATATCGCGAGAGTGATTTGAAATCAGAATGCTGTCCATGATCATTCGAGTCACTCTCGCAGTACTTTGATGTCATCCGCGTGTAGGTTCTTGTTGCACTTCATAAATAAACTGCGCATCCTTAACATAATGCGAAGGTTAACCGATACAAAGATTTTTTATCTTTTTTAACACTTCGGCAGGCAAAAGCACAGTGAAACATATTGTTTATTTCTGCGGTATCTAACATTTGATTGTACACAATGATAGTTTTACTTAGTCATTGAAGTCCGAAATCTTCAGCAGGAATAAACTCCTGCTACAATGAAAATTGCGCGAAAGCAAGTTTAAATAGAAACGATCCATGGTGCTTCTCAAAGCAACGTTAAAGAAACTTTAAATTCAGAAAGAAAAACTTCTGGAAGTTCAGGGTCATTTGAACAAAATTATCTTGACCCATGATCTGAAGGCATGTTTATGTGATTGAAATGTAGACAAACATTATTGTCCAATATTAACTTATTTTACAGTTTTTTTCGATTGCTAAACGACAGTTGGCACAACTGGAGTCACATGTGCAAAACTCTAACTATACAGTCTGCACAGCAGCAGTTCATGTGGACCAAACTCTAGTTCATTTTTCATTGCTTGAACACAGTTTTTTAAAACTCTACACACTTATCCCATGACTTTAAACACAACCTGCACAACACTGTGGATTTACAGCACTTTGTTCAAATGCTAACACACTGCTGTCAAAACTGTGAACCACACATTCAAAACAGAAAAGATTTCAGCCTTGTGCCTTTCAAACACTGCTGATTACAATTTCAGCTGAAAGGCTAAGCAGGTGTCTTGTTTAGCCCCTCAATTATTTGTTCGAATTACAGTATGTACTTTTAGTTTCTACCTTTTTTTCTCATTACTGTAATTCAGGTAATTACTACAGACTATTGAAGCAAACTGCTAATTTTCATTTACCTTAAAGAAAAAAATGAATAAATCATGTGATAAATCAATAAATAAATAAATCATTCTTTGAAGAAAACATTACTTTGTATGAAGTCACTGAAATTGTTGAAACTGTAAAGATAAAAAGTTCGATTTAGATGTTCCAGATCGATTCGATTTCGCTTCACAAGCTATCAAATCGATTCGATTCCGATTCTCGATTCAATTTTCGATTCTGGTTCTCGGGTAGGTTTTTATACTCGTTTCTCGATTCAACTCAATGAATATAGATTTAATACAAATACTATATTAATAAAAAAAGAACAGTGAACAGCAGTTTACAAGTGTGTAATTAATAAAAAAATTAAAAGCCACAACACTAACGTTGAAGAAGACTAGTAATTAGATTAAAGTTAATCTTACGTTCAATGTTTGTGGAAATAAATATGAAAGAAAAAAATCTATTCTGCTCTTTGAGAATCGATTTTTATTAGACCACGTTTTAAAAAACGATTAATCGGAAAATCGATTTTTTTGCCCAGCCCTTACGCAGACACCATAGGTCATCTGCGTGTTCACGTGCGCTTACCTCCTGTCTGTAAACAGCGAGAACAGCAAACTTTTCTGCTGAATTGACAACCTGTACAGGAGGCACAAAATGAAAGCCATCTTTTATAACAACAACAGCAAAAACTGCCTGGATCGGCAAAGAGCAAAAACCCAAATTAACATCGGTAACTTTACTGCTTTACCACGAGATGCAAACAGCTGCAGGAGGCAAAGGGTCTAAAAGGGTCGTTGTTTATTTTGGTAAGGTACGCGATATGTTTGTATTGAGATGGATTCGATATTCTACTTTGATGAAACATTGTGTTGCTTATGAAATTTGTGTTCGTTTACGGATTAGCATAACGATATAGTTACTACGTCTACACAACCGAACGTGTGCTTAAACTAATTCTGATATAAACCAGTTGTTTATGTTGGTTATTTGGGAAGTGTTATTCACTTTGTACTGCAAAGTTTTCTCACTGGTGAATGAGACATGAAATGTGACCGTCTGATCTGTGCATGTTCATGTGTTTTGAAAGAGGCGTGAGTTTGGATGGCGATTTGACTTAAGGGTGGGATCGTGATTTCATTACTAGGCGGCTACCGTTTGCATTTTTCAAAATGTGTTACCCTACCTTTAAACCTGTATGAATTTTTTCTGTTGAACACAAAAGAAGATATTTTGAGGAATGATGGTAAACACACAGCAGATTGTAACCATTGACTTCCATAGAAGGAATAAAAAATATGATGGAATTTAATGGGTACCGTCAACTGTGTGCTAACCATCATTTATCAAAATATTTTCTTCATCATTTATCACAATACTTCCAAAATACTTTTTCCTACTATGGAAGTCAATGGTTACAATGTGCTGTGTTTTTACCATCATTACGCAAAACATCTTAATTTGTGTTCATCAGAAAAACATCATGCAGATTTAGAACAACATGAGGATGAGTAAATGATGAAAGAATATCTATTGAACTATCCCTTTAACAACAATTGAAATACCTTGAATTTGCTTGTTTTCAGGCCCGCTCTCTTCTTCTTTTTGCATCTCTGTCAGATGCAAGCTGCAGAAGTTTTTATGAACTTTTCTACTTCACCATCTGGTGCACGAACAGTACTTGAATTTTTTCTGAACAGATTCTTGAAAAGAAACAAAATTATTTAATTAGGTAAATGCAAGCATGTTAGTTTAACCCTGGAGAACCCAAGAACCCTTCTCTTAGAATCAATTAACATTGGCCACATTTGGCCCGTGGGTTCTCCAGGGTTAAATGTTACCTACAAGCTATTCTGCTTCAAAAACAATGACAGGTACTTTAGGGTGGAAGACGTATAGCTTCATAGATTAACATTGTAAGAGCTTTATATACAGTGGCAAGAAAAAGTATGGGAATTTCACAGTTTTCTGAACAAATTTGTCATAAAATGCGATCTAAACTTTATCTAAGTCAAGGGCATTGATAAACATAATGTGTCTAAAATTACACATAATTACACAAAAAAATTCTGATCTTTCATGTCTTTATTGAGAACTACCAAAAAACATCTTAGTGCTTGTGAAAAAAATGTGAACCCTTGATTGAATGACCTCAAAAAAGCCAATTGGAGTCAGGTTTTAGCACAGCTATGGCCCTATTGTTTTTTCCCCAGATTCAGTTTAATTTTTTCTCAAATTCCGTGTTTTTCGTTTTATTCTGGATTCTGGTTAAATTAAATTTCAGTAATCAAAAAGCACATCTTATCAACTGAAAACATAACAGAAAATTAGCAGATCCACCACTGCAGTGAATATACTGTACTGTATGAGTGTGCGACTGTGCGTTTCCACAAGGTGACGTGCCTGTTTCCCAGCGTGTATAGCTCGTGTATGGTTCACAGACACGAGGGCTCATTAAAGTTTTCTTTCTTGTTTAAGTGAACATAAACAGCTGTATGTTTATCAGTATATTGAAGCAGTGCCGTCTTAAAGCTGTCTTGGGTGTTCAAAGCTGTCTTAGGTGTTCAATGTTCATTACACAAAAAATGAAAACCCCTCACTACTATTAACTGAATAAATTTCGCAGCTGCACATTTAATCCATACAGTGAGGACTGTGCAGTGTTTTATTTGTATTTATTGCTAAGCTTCATGTTAAAATCATGTTGACAGACAATTTCATAACTAATATATTTACATTTAATACAGATGCCTGAAAAGTAAAACAAGATGAGTATAGTATTATGATTAAGAGGAAATATTAAAAATTTGGTTGCTTTTCAGTAGCATTGTTGTAGTGACAGCCAAAATACATTGGCCTATATGTAATACACATGACATGAGTAGTACAAAGTCCATTTCCTACTTTGCAAACTCGACACAACAACAAAAAAACTAAACAAAAATGAGTGGAAGTGGCAACGAATATCCAAAGATGATAAATTGTGGACAAAAAGGTAGCATGAATTCCTTTATATGGAAGTGGTTTGGCTAGCTAAAAAAACTGACGAGGCGCAGATTAAAATATAAATGAACCCTCTTATTTTTGTGGCTTCAGTCATTGTTGGCATACTGTTTTAAAGCTGGAAGCATTAACAACTTGCATCGAAATATATATCGTTATCGTTCAATATGGATTTTTTTCTGAGATCACATTTTTGCCATATTGCCCAGCCCTAGGCCGATGTATTTTGGCTGTCACTACAACAATGCTACTGCAAGCAACCAAATCTTTTGTTTTTTTTATCATAAGACTATACTCATCTTGTTTTACTTTTCAGGCATCTGTATTAAATGTAAAAATATTAGTTATTAGAATCTAGGATTTAACATTAGCAATAAATACACACAAAACACACAGTCCTCACTGTATGAATTAAATGTGCAGCTGCAAAAGTTGTTCAGTTAAGAATAGTGAGTGATTTTCATTTTTGGGTGGAAAGAACATTTTTGACACAGAAAGCAGCAGGCTACTGTCACTTTAAGACCCAAAACAGCTTTAAGACTGCACTGCTTTAATTTACTGATACTGACACATCTAGCTGTTTATGTTCACTCAAACAAGAAAGACAACTTAGTTTAGTGATCACGCATGTGTTGACTGCGCGTTGTGTGCGTGCTTCGCGAGCCCTCATGACTGAGGAACAGATGTCAAGCGTGTTGCGTTGTGGGAACGCTGAGTTGTACACTCATACAGAACAGTATATTCAATGCAGTGGTGGAGCCGCTACTTTTCTTCATCTTTTCTAAATTTGTGAATGTCCTGTAAATAATATATACTTTTTAAAGCGGTACGGATGTGTGCGTGGGCAAGGCGGACATGGAAAGAAAGTATACTGTACCTTTTCTGTCTGTTCTGTTCCAGCCTTTAATGAAACCTGCTAGTGCTCTGAAAAACACATGAAAGATCTGAATTTCTTGTGTAATAATTTTTAGACACATTATGTTATTTATGTATATTTATTCAGAAAACCATTACATTTTCTTGCTAATGTATATATACATAAACATACAATACATATATAATATTGATGGCTCTTGCTTCGTTCTGAAACCCTAGATGGCAGTTTTCTTACCCTCGAACAAACTGTCATCACAAGGGCTATGTTTACATGCACAAAATGTTGTCAACCCGACTGAATTTAATCCGATGAAAGGTTACAACAATACAGTTTACATGCACCCTAAACATGTTTAAATGTTTGCTCCTCAAAATGATCAGAATTGATTACATGTACATTTTATATAAACCGAACATCTGTGCAAGCGCACAGCCAGGGTTGGCAGCTTCACATATCAAAACCATCCCCATGGACATTCAAAATTAGCCCAAAAGCATCCCAATGACTTACCACAGCCCAAATACCAATAACTAAGGAACAAAATCCTTTCATATCTGACCCGCAGAAAAATCAACTCGCGAAGACAGTTTAAACAGTAGCCCAAATCTGAACGGAAAAAAGAGGACTTGGCAATGCCACCCCAAAGCGAATAAGAGGTAAATATAAGACGTGAACTTGAGCACAAATTTTCTGCGCACATGCACAATGTATTTTTGCATCCGACAAAATACTTCGATTCACGCATTTACACGCATACTTTTCTCCTGCTGATCGGATCACAGATTGGACTACACCACCCCTTTCAATACGATTCAAATTTGCATCCAATCTACCTCAATCGTATTGATTAAGGTTTTTACATGACGGCTTTTTAATACGATTGAGCCATCAATACGATTACAAACTGATTAATTGGTTGCATGTAAACATAGCTACTAGAAACATAAGTACTAGAATAAGAGCACACCACTAAGGTAAAAAAAACGATTACATGCCCAATTGTGCCAGTGTTGTATTATTGAGAAAGTTCATTATTATTTTTATACCTTTTTAAGCCTTGCCTATTTAAAATTGTAATATTTGCAAGATGCAGCAAAAGAGAACTCAATTTGTTTTTTAAGGGATGTATTGAGATTTTCAATTATATAAAAAAGTATGTTTTCCTTACTCTTAATCACACACATCCACAGATAATAGTGTTTCCTCTACCATTATATTTATATTTCAAAATGACTGCAAATGCCAAATCCATAAACTGGAATTGTGATCTAATAAAATATCTTGTTATTATAGTTTACATAACAACGTTTACATATCAAAGTTTAGTTTAGACTACTTAATGTAAAGACTTTTTAAAGACTTGTTATTTGTAATATATATTTGTAGCCCTAAACCAGTGTTCTTCACTCCCAATCCTGGAGAGCCGGTGTCCTGCAGAGTTTAGCTCCAACCTTAATCAAACACACCTACCTGTGATCTTCTAGTGATCATGAAGACATTGATTAGCTTGCTCAGGTGTGTTTGATTAAGGTTGGAGCTAAACTCTGCAGGACACCGGCTCTCCAGGGCTGGGAGTGAAGAACACTGCCCTAAACGAATCCCTATCACACTTCTGGCCCCAATTGACCCCTCAGACAGTCCTGAGATTAACAATGCAACAAAACTGATTCCCAAGAAATATCCATGCCCCGTCCAATACTGTACTTTTACTTACATTAATTCTTCAAATGAATTCTGTCCAAACTGATGATCTTGAGAAATCTAAATGTGACAAAAACAATCACAATAAGTTGTTAAGTTGTATAACAGACAGACACATCATAGATACATAGTGTTGAGTAATAATTACATAATTAAGGTTCACTCATTGTCTACAAAGTATCTTTCAATAGATGAAATCGGTTATAAAGTTGTACAACAGTGAGGTGGAAATATTTTTACTGCAGGTGCACTTTAAGTAAAGAAGTTTAACTACCAGCTGTGTCCTGTAGCTGCAATGCTCTCTGTTCTGTGAAATGTAAACGTTTTCTGTAGCCTACCAGACAAAGTTATCCATTGGTAAAAAAATTACCTCAGTCAACTGTATAATAGCGGAACTGGCTGAGGTGGCTACGAGAGTTTAGCAGAATCGCTTCACGATCCCTCAGTTACTCCCGCCTGCTGCATAGACTGCTGAGGCAAATCCTCAGGCCAGTTTTATGAGTTGCGAAATATTATTCGTTTGTTTTGCTAAACGAAATATACTGTTTAAGTAAGTTCATTAAACTGAGCAGAGTTCATTTCTTATGTCCGAATTCTCCTTGTCAGATAAATTATAAAAATCGATTTTTCGACTCAAATTTATCTAGAAATACTTCAGTATTTTAATAATAAATTCAAATGCTAATTTACACATTTGTTGAAGTGGGATTGTGGTCATTTAAAAAATTACGTATACTATTTCAGTCACACCAGTTTGTCCTTCTTTTAAATGAAGTTTACATTTATCTAATATGTGCAGAGTATAAATATTTTATGCATTCAAATTATGTTAAATAACTTCCAAAAAGTCTTACCTCAGAGAAATTGGAGCAGACTTCATGCAGCAACAACCGTTAAAGCCCGGTAAATGTCGTCACTAGATGTCGCAGCTAGTGCGCATGTCTTGAAACAGCAGCAGTTCTTTTTCCAAAATAAAAGTTCCTATAACCAGCTTTAATTGTCTAAAAATTGTAATCAATAAATTATTAATAGATCAATCTTTATGATCAAATTAGTTCAAATTCTGGAAAAGGGCTGAAAAATTGTAGTTGTAATAAAGTAAACAAATTGACAAGCTTTACAGCTTATTAAATTTTTTTATAAAATCTCAATTTAGTATTTGACCATTAATTAATAAATTATGTGTTTGTTGAAATATTACATACATAGAAAATATTTCAGTATAAACTTAATAGCCCAGATACTTACATTCAATAGGCTAATGGCACTTTATGCCTCTACAAACATATTCTTAACATTAAAATATGCTTCTCCCCTTCCCTTATTTTATTAGGGAAAAATTTCTGAGCTTAACTTTTCCTCACACTACTTTTCACTTATTGACATAGGCTACCATTAATCAGGAAAACTAAAAACAATTATCAAAACATTAAATAGAAACAATTATATGCATATCAATTGTTAAATTAATATATTTTTATTACAACAAACGTGAAGTGTGAAAGCCAATATGTGGAAAATATGCCATTTGTCAGCCAAAATCGGACCAAATCCGCATATCCACAGCCTAGCCGAATCTGGCAACTTTTGCTGGGCCAGTGCTGGCTTAATGCTGGTAAGCCGCAGCCAGAACACAGCCGTGTGCGCCGACACTCAGCCGGATCTGGCCCGAATGCACTGGCTACCTGGGTAGTATTTTGTGTATTGGTGTTTGATGTTAGTGTTTTTCCTCTCAGTGTGTTGTGAGTGACAGTGTGCGTTATCTCAGTGATGGTTGTGTTTAGTGTTTGGCTGCACCAGGGGCGTAGGCAGAAATTGTATTTTGGGTGGGCCGGGGCAAAAGTGAGTGGGCCTATAGTTTATCCTAGAATAGAATGACTTGAATGATAATTAAACCTTAGACTAAAAAAAGAATAGACAAACTGCAAAAAAAGTGAAATCTTTACCATGCAATTTTCGGCAAAGGGAATAATAAAACACTGTCTAAACATGTTCAACCAACACAGAGCTCAATAAAGGCTGAACAAACCAGACCAGCACAGACAATAAAATTATTCAGGCTAATCAGCAGTGCAAAAACAGTTCACCTGAAATAAAGTAGGCTAAAAGCAACAGGAAATTGAAATAATGAAAACTCTCAGCAGAGCACGGTTTGAAATAAATAACAACACACTGCCTAATTCATATATAATCAACCATATACAGTGTAATCAGCCTGGTGGAAATTAAGCTTTTGTGCCAAAAATAGCAACTCATTTAAATTAAACAATGTAAGTTAATCTATAAGGCATACATCTATACACAACACACCACTTAGTTAAATCACTTCACGAGCAAAAATTAAGGAAATTAGTTAAACAACAGGCCTACCTTTGTTGTTTTCATTCTACAAAACAAGACGCAAGCGCCTAGGTTTAATGTTGAAAACAGAAATGATCTCATTATAGTTCAAAGAGTCACAGAGTTCTTTCTCAAAACACAAAAGGCACAGGTTTTTGAGACGAGTACTCATGGATTCAAATTGGGTTGTGAAGATTGTTTATCAATTGCCGTTAGATCGGCGGGTAAACCTGTGTCATGCTGACCGGGAGAGAGCACTGGAACTGCCGCCAGGGAGCAAGCGGCAACCAGCGCCAGCGCCTGACAGTCGGAAGAACTGGGCTGGTAGGACTCGGCAGATGGAGGCAGTTGCGTATCTTCTTCATCAACTCTTGCTTTTTTAAATAACACATTAAAGAAACTTTAGCCATTATTGTGGCAATGTTAATATTAGCTTAAGAAAGCAGTTAGCAAAGTTAGCTGGCTGGCCGCCAAAGCCCGCCGCTCCCCACAGAGTCTACCAGAACCCCTAGCAACCAAGCAACCAATTGCGTTCCGGCGGCTTCCTACAACTTGCTTCAACAATTCCATTTTATTTACAAAGCAAATTAAACACACACAAATCAACAATAAATCAGGTTTATATTAATATATTTTCTAAATTTGAATAATAAAAATAAACTAAAAGTGTATTTTGATTAAACTTGCCTGGGCGGGCCAGGGAGCTATGTGGGCGGGCCAGTGCCGCCCTGGCCCATTACTGGCTACGCCCCTGGGCTGCACTGAGCTGTTTTGAGCCATGTGTTAAGAGTTGTGCTCAGGTGACTTTTGGTAGTGCAGACTGTAGTTAGAGTTTTGCACATGTAGCTCCAGTTGTGCTTACTGTCGTTTAGCAATCGAAAAAAACTGTAAGCCTTGTGCCTTTCAAACACTGCTAACTGCAATTTCATATAAATATAAATTCCAATTTCATATATATATATATATATATATATATATATATATAATATTACTTTTTATATAAATATGATAGGTAGGGCTCAGAAAGACAAATTTTGGAAATGGAACAAGGAAGACGGATTTGTGGAGGGAGAAGGGTGACATGTAGTGGCCTGATGCTAGAGAGAGGCAGGATTAGCCCCTCATCAGGGGCGGATCTAGAAAAATATTTATGGGGTGGCAAGGGGGTGGCATGAGAACTACGAGGGGTGGCAATGAAGTAGTACTGTATATACTATATTCGGTGTATACACTGGACCTCAAATTTTTATAACATAAAAAATGCAACAACAAATGTTCCTATAAGTACCCAAGCAGCTACCTTTAGCATTTCTACTGTAGCACCCGCTGTCTTAATACTACAGTAAGTTAATACATACATCTTACCAATACCTAAAAACACTGACTGTAATGATGAGCAAGGTTGAACATAATGGTATAAATAAAATAGGTTTGCCTAGTTTATATTAATGTAAAACATATTTGAAAGGCACACATCTCTTTCTATCATAACCCTCTTCTCTAATCCTTTCACTCACTTCATAATGAATTTCTGTCTTTTCACTTCTTTTTAGCTCTTTGCCATCCATATGTTTCTTTCTTTCATGACTTCATCTACTCCTCTCCCTTCCACAACATATTTTTCTGTTTTATTTGTACCTTCCACTCTTATAGGTTTAGATTTTTCTAATTTTGGCTAAAAAAATGGATATCAGCCTTTCTTTTAATAGTATCATGGAAAATGCAGCATTAAGTTCTTTCAAGCTTTCTAAACATACACAACACTGAATAGTTTTGTCTCCTTAATGAAGACAAATAAAAACATTAGACTATATCATAATGAGCGATTTCATATATGCACGTTTAGAATATTTTGATTCCTGCAGTAGCTAACAAGACATGACGGGCTAACTAGAAAGAACTGCTTAAAAGATATTTACTGCTTACACAAACCTGCAGTTCAGTAGTTTTAACTACCAAGCAACTACCTCAGGCAATATTTTACAACAATCAACAGTTTAATTTTTGTATTTTTATCCTGATGCAACATTTATCTGTAAAATATGACCGTATTCAGTACTCTGATTTGGTGATGTGATGCTCAACTTAATAATTTAAAGACACTAAAAAGAAACCACTAATGTTTTGCAGGGATGCGTGATGATGTAAGGTGCTTTAATAGATCAGAATTACTTGCTACAGACGTGAAGAGATCGATGGGCATAAGTTGCACGTTCATAAACATTCTTGCCTTTCACCTCAACGATGGAAAGTAACGTTTCAACGTTTGTGCTTTTTATACTTTGTGCTTGCGTCCGCTACCTTTGTTTTGAGCTCGTTGTACTTTCCATCGCTCTGTTGTCGCGACTCGGATCACGGATGGACTGCAGCGTGAGAACCGGGCTGCATGTGAGTGCCTTGGATGGGGTGATGCATCCTCCTTTCACGGCAGTTTCCAAAAGTCTCCAACCATGCCAGAAAAGATCGCTAGATTTGTCCTAGTCGATTTAAATAAAGTCGCTAAAGGGGTCTAAAAAGTTTCTTAAAATAGCGACAAAGTCATCAAGTTGGCAAACTGTGCGGGCTTTTTTACACGGTAAAAGACTTTCTGCTCGGACTGACTGTGCGTGCTTGGCTATGACCGGGTATGAACTCTGCTGTCTCTGATTGGCTAACGATGGAAATTAAGCCAATCATAATCAGCTATGTAGTTGTCCCACCCCCTCTAAGACACACACACCAATCATCGTCAGATATGTGTCTCCCACCCCTAAACACACACAGAGAAAAGCTGCATTGCATTTCTGGTTAAAAGAGCCTACTCGGGTATATATTATATATATCAGGATACCAGCGCTGGGGTGGCATATGGGGTGGCAATGCTTTTATTTAGGGTGGCAACTGCCACCCCCTGCCACCCCGGTAGATCCGCCCCTGCCCCTCATTTATTTGTTTGAATTACAGTATGTACTTTTAGTTTCTACCTTTTTTTCTCATTACTGTAATTCCGTAAATTACTCCAGACTATTGAAGCAAACTGCTAATTTTCATTTACCTTGAAGAATTGTTCTGTTCTAAAAATTTCAATAAATCATGTGATAAATCAATCAATAAATAAATAATTATTTGAAGAAAACATTACTTTGTATGAAGTCACTGAAATTGTTCAATGTGTAAAGATGAAAAGATATGTATTTTGTGTATTGGTGTTTGATGTTAGTGTTTTTTCTCTCAGTGTGTTGTGAGTGACAGTGTGTGTTATCTCATTGAGGGTTGTGTTTAGTGTTTGGCTGCACTGAGCTGTTTTGAGTCATGTGTTAAGAGTTGTGTTGCTTGAAGTGAGTTTTGCAGGTGATATGTACAGTTTAGCTCAGGTGACTTTTGGTATTGCGGACTGTGGTTGGAGTTTTGCACATGTGGCTCCAGTTGTGCCCACTGTCGTTTACCAATCGAAAAAAACTGTAATACAAAACTAACATTTTATTTAATAAAGGTTAAATTAACATTCAGATTAAGCCTGAAAATCCTTCAATTCTTATTATTTATTATAAATCAGTATTTTAAATGTGGCTTACAATCACTAGACTGATCTGGGCCAGAATCACTACACTGATCTGGGCCACATACCTCCCACCCACAACTGGCCCAAATGTTATCTGCCATCATGGATCCAGTGACATCATTGCCACACCTGGCCCATACTTGGCTGACATGATGCATGCCGTTGCTGGCAGCATGCCAGCAGTGCCATCATGAGGCCACATTCGGGCCCAGTCCGTTTGCTATCTGGGCAGTAGCCAAGGTGAAGGTTGAGGGGGCTGTGGTAAATGCACAGTCCTGTAGGGCAGTAATATAGCAGACCTGCCAACCTTGGAATTTTTTTTTTGAGTAGCAACTTACTGCAGTGGCGCGGCGCGAGGTCAGGCACATTTGCTGATCAGTAGTGATTGAGTTCACATGATCACTTAACTTATTACTAAGCACATAGTTCCCACTCACCACCATATCTAGTTTTTCAACATAAAAGTAGGCTATGAAGAACAATTTATTGAAAAGGCAATCCCAAAAATATGCTTCTTAAACTAAACTTAAACATAATTGAAAAATGTATTGGCCTATGGTATATGTCTTGGGACATTATAAATAACAAAGAATCAACAAATAGCATGCCATATCCTTGCTTTATTTTCCAGCAGTCCCGTTGACATGAAGCTCCACTGGGGCACAGGCCTCCCACTACTTTTTCTTTAACATACCTAACATGAACAGTATTAATATGTTTTAAGGCATAAATGGCATGTTAGCAGATTTGCATTCTACAGTACTGATGATAATGAGTCTTTTACAAAAAAATTACAATAACATTACTTAGCTACTACAATAAAAAGCATATGTGCATGATCGTTTGTGTATATTATCTGCATAGTGTCTAAACCTGCTGAAAAATAACAGCATAGACCAGCATAATTCCCATGCTGGTTTGGTGCTGGTTTAGCTGGTGGTCACCAGCATACAGAACCAAAACACAACATATGCTGGTCTTGTTGGTGCTGGTATGCTGATGACCACCAGCTACACCAGCACCAAACCAGCATGAGAATTGGTATACTGTTTTTTTCAGCAGTGATGCCAACTGTTTATGTAGTGGTGTCCTAAAGTAGATCTAGTGAACTAAACAGTGATTTCATATCTGACAATACAGAACAGTACACACAGGGCCGGATTATCCAATGGGCATTATGGGCAGGGGCCTATGAACTCCAAATATAACCAATGAAATACAACCTTACATTTTATTAATCTAAAAAGACTGTTCTAATTGGTTAAACGCAAGTACGTAACAGCCCGCACAGCCGCACTATTTTAAAATAGTTTAGCGCTTAATCGGTCATAACGTACTGTCGTAGTTCAAAATGAGTGAAAGTGGTTGTAGAAAACGCAAACGCAAAAGAGAAAAAGAGGAGAGGGAGGCGTCTTTATTAAGACATGTGCCATCAATCAAAACATTCTTTAAACGGAGCCAGGGAGAGACTCAGGGTGAAAATCAGGGTGAAGAAGTTGAAGATGAGGAGCAAACTGACCAGGGACCGCAGCCGGGACCGCAGCCCACACCGGAGCCCAACCTGTCTGAGTCCGAAGCTAGCTGTAGCAGCAGTACGCCGTGGATTTATCAGGTGTCTGATCCGGCGTTTGGGGGGGGGGCAATAAATGAAGATGGACGCAATGTCCTTATCAGTCGTGGTCGTGCTGCCTTTTATAATAGACAGAGTAAATATCCAGCCTCAAACCGTGATTATGGTTTGGGTGGAAAAGTGCGCTCTCTCACTAATGAACTGTTGTGTTGTCAACTTCCAAATGGCGAAAAAGTTTCCCGAGACTGGATCACCTACTCACCATCCACAGGTAATATTTTTTGCTTTGCCTGTATGCTTTTTCGACAAAAAAGAAACCAATTTGTTAGTGGGTTTTCTGGAAACACCCTGAATGTGTGCGTGAACATGAGAAAAGCACAGAGCACTGTAATTGCATGTTAGCACTGCTTCGGCACTCATCTGTTACTGGGAGTGGGACTGTAAACTCTAAACTAGTGCAACAAATGGAGGGAGAGAGGCGTTAGTGGCGGGACGTGCTCAAACGTGTTGTGGCTGTCATTAAATTTCTGAGTGAAAGAGGGCTCCCTTTCCGTGGTAGTGATGAAGTACTTGGTTCATCACACAATGGTAACTTTCTTGGCATTTTGGAAGTCATTTCTCAGTTTGATCCTTTCCGCGCTGAGCACATTAACAAGTACGGTATGAATCAAAGGGCAGCACATCTTATCTTTCATCCACTATATGTGAGGAATTGATTCAACAAATGGGCAACAAAGTGAAAACTACCATAGCAGCAGAGATACAGCAGGCAAAATATTTTTCTGTAATAGTGGACTCCACTCCTGACCTGTCACATACTGACCAGCTTACATTCATTTTCAGATTTGTGAGTAAAGAGGGGAACATAATCGAACAATTTATTGGCTTTGAACCAATTGAAAGTCACACAGGGGAGAGCCTGGCTGACACTGTGATGGCTATGCTTGATAGTTTAGGCTTAGATATTGCAAACTGTAGAGGCCAAGCATATGACAATGCAAGCAATATGTCAGGGCGTTATAACGGACTGCAGGCTCACTTAAAGAACAAAAATCCTTTAATCCATTACATACCCTGAGCAGCACATTCAGATTCTCTCAATTTGGTGGGTGTCAACAGTATAGATGGCAGCTGTCAAGCTGCAAGTCAGTTTTTGACCTCATGCAGTCCCTATATGCCTTTTGTGCAGGTTCCACTCATAGATGGAACAGATTCTTTAATAATGCAGACATAAAAGACATGACATTAAAATCATTGTCAGTAACACATTGGAGTTGTTGTGCAGATGCATCTAAAGCCCTTTGTGCAAACTATTCACAAATCAGGGATATACTTCAGAGCATATCATCTGATACAGGAGAGAAACGTGAGACACGCAATGAGGCAGGAGCACTGTGCTCAAAATTGGACACTCTCGACATGGCATTTATTACACAGTTTTGGCACTGTGTCTTAGGCAGATTTAAAGTGACAAGTGAGCATTACAAAAGGCTGACATGGATCTGTTGAGTGCAGTTTGTCTGTTTGAGTCTTTGAGATCATGGCTAGTATATCACTTCGAGACCAGTTTGACAATTTTGAAAGATCTGCAAAGAATATTCCTGGGGTGTGCCAGTCATATAAAGATGAACTGCAGCGGACCAAAAAGCGCAAAGCATTTTCAGATGAATCGACAGAGCATGAAGTAACTCTGAATGGCCAGGAACGATTCCAGGTTGAAACATTTTATGTCATTATTGACAAGCTTGTGAGCTGTTTAGAGCACAGAGCAGATGCATACCAGAACATCAACAACACGTTTGGGACTATACTGAACATGGAATCTGAGGATTTGCTCACTGTTCGTAAACAGGCTGATGCACTCTGTGCCTTATATTCTTCTGATTTAGATCAGAACTTTGCAGATGAAATTATCCAGTTCAGGTGCTTTATGGAGAGTGAGGTGGATAACTCTCCTCGAAACATGCTGCTGGTGCTGTTTAAACATAGTCTGCAATCAATTTTTCCTAATGTGTTTGTAGCCCTGCGTATTTTTTTGACATTGCCGGTTACAAACTGTGAAGGAGAAAGATCATTTTCACACATGGCAAGAATTAAAAATGAACTCAGGACAACACAAACACAGCAGCCCCTCAGTGCACTGTCACTGATGGCCATTGAATCTCAGCTGGTAAAGGACTTGGACTTTGATGACATTGTAACTGAGTTAGGAGGAAAGCCAGAAAAAAGTCTTTCTGAGGACAGAGAAAGCCCCTGAAGAGGCGAGGAAGAGAGATAAAGACAGAAAAACCCCTCTTCACTGCAAAAATTACTTTCTTTCTCAGTATTTTTGTCTTGTTTTAAGTATAAATATCTAAAAATTCTATAATGACCTAAGAAAATAAGTCTAATTTTTTTTGTCTAAAATTTAAGTGAATTTGTGCACAATACAAGCAAAAAAAAAAAAAAAATCTGCCAATGGGGTGGGCAAAAAATTCTAACTTAAAGGGACAGTTCACCCAAAAATGAAAATTCTGTCATAATTTTCTCATTTTCATGTTGTTACAAACATGTATACATTTCTTTGTTCTCATGAACACAAAGGAAAATATTTCAAGAAATGTTTGTAACCAAAGCATTTGTGGACCCCATTCACTTCCATAGTATTCTTTTTTCCTACTATGGAAGTTAATGGGGTCCACGAACGGTTTGATTACAAACATATTTTTTTTAAATATTTTCCTTCGTGTTCATTAGAACAAAGAAATGTATACGGGTTTGTAACAACATGAGAGTGAGTAAATTATGACAGAATTTTCATTTTTGGGTGAACTGTCCCTTTAATTCAAGAAAAAATATTTCTAAGGCCATTTTGCTCATCAAGAAATTGCATTTTAATTTAAGAATTTTTAGATATTTGTACTTGAAAAAAGAAGTATTTTTTGCAGTAAAGAGGAGAACAGATACAGACAGAGAAAGCAGCCCCTAAGGATGATAGATACTGACAGAAAAACCCCTGAAGAGGAGTGAAGGAGAGATACAGACAAAGAAAGCAGCCCCTAAGGAGGAGAGAAACAGACAGAAATACCCCAGAAGAGGAGTGAAGGAGAGAGAGACAGAGAGAGCCATTGAAAGAGACAGACAGACAGAAAGAGATAGAGAGAGAGCCCCTGAGGAGTAGAGGTAAACTGTGTGTGTGTGCGTATGTGAGCGGAGTGGAGTGGAAAGAATTTGCGCTCCGCGCTCAAAGCATTTCATAATTACTCCGCTCAAGCTCCGCTCAGGGTATACAATTTTCCGCTCCTCGCTCACTCCCCGCGCCGTCCTTACTTACGTATCGCTCCGTTTTCGCTCTATGGCAAATAAAAAAAAATAAAAAAAACGAATATGCAGTACTAAGAGAAGAACATCATATACTTTATTGGAATTTAAAAAAAAACAGTAGCTAATATTAGCCCAAATTAGGCTATCATTTAGCTCACATTTAAACAAAGCAAAACAAAAAATGTGTTAAAATGAAAAAAATTATTAAATGAAAAACCTCATATAAAATAAATGATCAAACGAAAACCATTACATTAAATCAAAGAAAGAAACCACAAACTAAATTATAAATTTAAACAAATAGCCAAACGAAAAAATAAAGGGCAACTGCCTTCACTTTATGCCAACTTTTATAGGCTATTAATTATAGAACTATTCTGAACAAAACAAATGCTGGCTGGTTGAACATATTTTTTAATTTATACGCAGTTATTAAGTGAAGAACATCACATACTTAAATAGTAGCTAATATTAGCCCAAATTAAGCTATCATTTAGCTAGGTATGTGACAAAATGACGTAATACGCACGAGCGCTTTGTTCCCGGCTGTGTTCCCAGCAGGTATTCAGCGCCAGACACGTTGGTGACTTAGGAAATCTGTCATATCTTTGCTTTGTGAATACCTCTAAAGCTCATATACTCGTGACATAAATTATTTCCTCACGTTGATTCTCACGTTCGAATTTCCAAGATCGCTGTCGTAACACGAAAGTTATAAGCGAAGCAAAATTTCTCTCATGTTTGGCATTGAAATCCTCTATGAAGGCGAGTATTTTTTTGTTTCAAACCAAATACTTTTGATAGAATATACATTTAACTTGAATAAGGTGACGTTTGGGATTGATTGTAACATTCGCATGTGATTTTTTAAGATCCGCAAGTGACGTTGTTGTCAAAAGCAGAATCGCCCATTCAATCATATTGGCTTCCAAAACTTCTCCGTTTTCATCAATCCGTGCATTATTTTTCAAAGTAATCATACAGAACGAAGGATTAGAATCTCTAGATTACATTATTGGCATAATTTTGTCAAACATATAAATAAATACATGCATGCAACATGCATGCATTTATTGAATTATTATGATAAATAACATAATCATCAATTAACGTATTAATAATATCTGACCATTTAAATTGCTCGCCAGCATTATTATTCAATTAAGAAATATGAAAGAAACAATGAAATCTTGTTGGGCTTTTAATTACATACACTGTGGTGTTTGAATTATGCAAATAGACCAAGAAATGAGAAAGTTATGATATTTTAAAGTGTTTGGTCAAGCGGAAGAGGTCACAGTTTTTCATAGTTTTATCGTTTTAATTGGGTACAAAAATGCCCCCCTAATTTTCGAGTTAAAATATTCCATAACTTTCTTAATAATTATCCGATTTTAATAATTTAAAAACAATGTTAAAGTTCTTTTTATTATCTATCATATGGTTATAATTATATATGAATTTTCTAGTATTTATATTTTTTGTCACATACCTAATTTAGCTCACTTTTAAACAAAGCAAAACAAAAAAATGTCTTGAAATATGAAAAACCTCATATAAAATAAATTATCAAACGAAAAACATTACATTAAATAAAAGAAATAAATCACAAACTAAAATATTAATTTAGACAAATAGCCAAACGAAAAAATATAGATAGTCTACTGCCTGCACTTTAAGACAACTTTTATATTAATACTAGAAATATTCTGAATCTGAACAAAACAAATGCTGGCTGGTTGAACATATTTTTTCAGAGTGTCAGGTGCCAAGCACATGCGCTGAATTTCTCTCTACTCTTGCCCTGAGAGGGTGCACGCAATTTATATCTCTTCAATCACTTCCATGAAATTGTTCTATATTTCCCGAAGTGTGTATGCGCTCAAACTGCGTCCTCTTGTGCATTCGCAAATCCATCAGCTCTCGCGCGCTCTCTGGAAGGTGGCGCATTTGGTCCGCAACGCTCCGCTGATCGCGCGCGCGTCAAACGGTCTCTGTGCGTTGCGCTTGGTGCAGAGTGGTGGGGAGTTGTAGTTTCCCAGTGTCGCAGTATTGCGTACTGTTTATCATTTCGCATAACTTGTAAGAAAACTACAATTAAAAAATTATATTCAACCTGCCAAAGTGGCTAGTGGGATTGGCTGTCTTACCCGCCACAGCCGAAATCTACCCGCATATAAGCCCTGTATATAAATGTTTGTGAAAGTACTAGTAAGACAACAATACAAATGCAAACGAATGCTAAATATGTTAAGAAACATTTTAAGTCCCCCTCCGTTTTTTCACAGTGGTTTGGTCCGGAGTCTGACGAGTAGTGACTCGTAATTGAGCGATAGTGGAGCGTTTTCGGAGCGAGAGAAAATCACAACGCTCCGACATTAAAAAAAACGCTCCTCGCTCCTGGCAAAATTACGCCACTCCACTCCTCGCTCCGCTCCCACTCCGCACCGCTCACATACTCTGGTGCGCGCGTGCGTGCTTCTCTACCTGCTTTATTATTCACTTTTTATTACTTTATATTTAATACTTTCATGTTGTAGTCAAACTGATCTATGCTGTTTGCCTCCTTTTCATCACTAGAATGGAGAGTAGAGAAAAAAGGGGAAAAGAAGAGAGAGACAGGCAAAAATACAGTCCCTGGATAGCTGAGGAGAAGAGAACAAAAAGAACATCTGGAGACAGGAGACAGAGGATAGACAGAGTAGATGGACAGACAGGAATGAAGCATGAACAGGTGTGTGTTTGTGTATGAATTATGGAAGAAACTGATTAATAGACTGGATTAATAGAGGTGAGACAGTAAGTGCTTTCATATGCCAATGAGTTACACTATGCAGGGAAATGTCTTGATATTGTTGCTGCTTGTCCAGGAAAGCAATGTGGTGTAAATCCTGTATGATAGAGAATAATTAAAGGTGTTGTTATTGTCCAGGTTGTGATCACATGCTGTAAACTGTCTGTGTAAATCCTGTATAAGCTAGAGGAGTTTCAACAAGTAGTACCCTATAATTGAAAACCTTGTTTGTGGACACGTGCGGGGGAGGGGGGCCCTACAAGAAATTGTACCCAGGGGCCCCTGAAGTCGTGACTGTTTAGCTGGAGTTCCACACATTGTGGTCTCGTACACACTGCAAACTTTCAGGAGTGACAACCGCATTTAAATGTGAAAATGTGATGATTGACACGGAGATAACCATAGCAACGGTCTGCCGTCTCACGTGCTTATCACTCACAGCTTTGATGAAAATAATTTAACAGCATTATGTTTTGCAATAAACCTCCGTCGTGTCGTATTTGTGAGGCTGCGCGCGCTCTTGCAGTGTTGCCAGGTCCTTGTCTTTTTTGTACTTGTACCATTTTAGCGCTTAACTGTTTATGGCTTTTGGCTCATGAAGCGATCAAGTTTTTGGTGTTGTTAAAATGTGAAGGTGCCAGTCCGAATATTTTGATCTTTGAGGTAAAGCGTTTGGATTTTTCTTGTTCGCTGTTTTTTTTGTGAAAGATCTGGCAACACTGAGCAGCAAACGCTTGTGCCTCTGTCACTCTCGCACATACAGAAGACTTTTCCCTCTTGTAATAATTTATTTCTTCAGAAGAGAGACCTGTCATGTCCATGATGCACGTTTAAACACTTTATTAACTACTAACTTAGTTGTTCAGTTCGGTTATGTAGGCTACACACTATGCAACGTTTCTGTAAACGCGGTTGTCACTGCAGTTTGCAATGCGGGAGTTAATGCGGTTGTAGAATGTGATTGTCAGTCCCGTAAATTACTGAAGTGTGTGTGTGTGTACAGAACAGGATTAAGCATTAAAAGTTGAAGTGACAAACGAATTAATATGCAGTGTGTACAAGATGCCATGCTCATTTGGGTGCACATTTTCGAGATGTGACATCATGTTTCTAGTGGTCGAATGGTATGCTAACAACTTTATCTCGTGGCTCAACAATTTTACCTCCTACCGGCCAAAATCCAAAGTACTTCCAGACATAGCTTTTTATATTTTTGGGGATTAAAATCGCTTTCTCTGCTGCGGTCGACTTTCTGCCATCTTGCAAGACGCGTCAACAGTGACAGACAGTGTGACTACTGTGACCTGTCCCTGAACCAGGCGCACTAGTGCGCCCACTCACAAAGCAGAAGCCACGCCTCTACTACCGCGGGCTTTAAAATAATAATAATAATAATTTATTCGAATATTAATTTTCATATTCGAAATTCATTTTTTTTTACTATTCGAATATATATTCGAATTTAGAATATTCGTTGACAGCCCTATCGTGTACTACGGCATTTGGTCAGTAGGAAGTCCTTATCAATCTAAAATCATAACGAGTCGGGGTAGTTTATAACGTGCATTTCAAAAAGCAACACTCGTTAAAGCTATGGTCTACGATTTCAAAGATTGTTCATTATTAATAAACTTGTTTAGATGCTGGTTATGGTTCTACAGTAACATCCTAACAATATGAAGAGAAAAAAGAATTTAAAAAATCCATTCACTCTATTGGGTGTACAACAGCAGATAAGTTGACCAGTGTAAACTGTCCGGCCGGACACCTTACATTGGTTAACTGCTCTCATCAAATCCCCTTACACTTGAAAATCCACCTCGTGCTCGTGTCTCCACCCTATCGCACACCACCCCGCCCCTCTCCTACATGTGACATGAAATTTGTGTCAGTGTATGTAAGCTAGCAAAGCAGCAACATCTCACTAAAGGAAAAAAACTAACCGACAGCAGCAAGCTTCTTGTCCCTACAGTAAAGGTTGGAAGAAAAAGGAAGTCTGAAGAGGAAAGAGCAGAGGTAAAAAAAGTGTGAAAAACGCCGGACTCTAAGTAGAATCAATATAGGGTCCGCCATTGACCGTTGGAGGAAGCTTCTGGGAGATTTGGGGCTGAAAACCGACGCCGACACGGCAGACTTTTTGTTGAACAGGTACGCATCTATTTATACTTTTATTGTGTGAGGTGTTACATAAATCTTTTTATCAATCTGAAAACATCATGCTCATGCTGCCGGTCGGCATTGGAATGTTAGCCGTTTAGCATCGCGTATCACGGGTCAAAGTAAATATATTTACAAAATCATTTCTTGAGGCTCAGGAGGGGAAACGTATGCCAAACGTTGTTGTGAATGTAAAAAACGTCAATTACAATCATAATTGTAATTGTTCATTCCTTCAAGGCTTTATGTGTTTACTGCTTGGTAAATCTCTGTTCTGATGTTTACTACCAGTGATCACAGCTTGACTGAGTGAGGTTGTTCAGTTCGTTTCCCGGTGGGAGGGATCAGGTAGCACAGAGGGGCGGGATGAGTTTTTTAAAACTTACTAACCGCCTCAGGCTTTCTTGACCGATTTTCAACATCGTAGACTACAGCTTTAAACAAAATAATTTAAAATATTCTTTATTATCATGAAAATACCTGAAACAATTTGAAGAGCAGTGATATTAATATTCCTGTAGACATTTTCTGGAATAGCATTCGTAATACTACTTCTTCTGTGGCACAAAGGGAGTTTCTGCATGGCAGCGCCCCCTGGGGTTCGGATGTGCCATGATTTCACCGTAATTCATTCAAATTCATTCATTGAGAAAATGCGCATTTGCACAGTTAATCATTACACCCCTAATTACACTCTGACGCATGATTTGCAGACCTTTCTTCGACAAAGAAAACGGAGAAGAGCTCGGAGAAGAAAGACAAAGAAACTTTGTCGTATATATAAGAAGATGTTAGGGCAGGCCCGGCTGCAGGATGAAATGACTGAGGGGGCATGTGAAATTTTTGAGGGGGCTTAACTATATACCATCAATGATACACTGAGATCTCGCTTTGGAAAGACATACTTTTAAATGTAGCTGTCCATAAAACACTCCATACGCAACCGCACAGCACAGGTAACCAGAAACTCACTAATGATGATAGATCATGAGATATTATTTGATAGACTAGTAATTCGCAAAGGTTTATTTATCTCCACATATATATTAAAATTAGCAGGGTAACTGTGCAGTATACCACATTATATATTTCCTATGTGATTTCCATATTATAGAGGAGAGTAGGCTATTCAACGGCAATAAACGTCTGCAATAAATATCCTAACATTATTTCTCAAAACTTTGACAAAAGTTATTTTCAAAGGAACTGTCTTCTTACAGTTATTCAAAGATGCATGCATTTGTAGTGGGATGTCCTTTCTATTAGTTTTTTTTTATTTTTTTTATTATTTGCTACAGCTGTACAAGTGGTCTAATTAGAAATCACATACCCTGATATAAGCAGGTTTGTAAGATGCCGCTGGTGTGTTGAAGCCTTTCCGTGCGTCATTGCCAGGGATCGCCCCTTCCGTTTCGCTCCTCCCGCTTCCGCATTTGCCCCGTTTGTTTGCAGGTATGTGTTGTGTAGCTCAGCGCTTATCCCTGTATGACTTGAGGTAAACATCACTCTAAACACTTCATTTGTAGCTCTTGGATCATTCGTGTTGATTATCATTTGTGACTGTTCCTGTATCGAACCTTCCTCGGCGTAATCTCGTGCCGGCCGCCGCCTTGCATGCACGCGATCAGTGAAGACATTCTAAGGTACGTGTTTGTTTGCAAGTATGTGTTGTGTAGCCTATCGCTTATTGAATGTGTGACGTGAAATAAGTGTCTAAACATTCGATTCATAGCTCTGGGATGGCCCGTGAATAATTACTATTCGTGGCTGCTCCTGCATGTTCTCCTGTGTAAAACTTGTGCTGGCTGCTGCGATTGGGTGTGTGCGCTATCGCAGTGACGTTGAAGGTACGTGTGTGCGCTCTCGCAGTGACGTTGAGGGTACGTGTAGTTTTATTGCACTTGAACATTTCTAATGAGGTTGGAAATAATTTTAATTAATTCCCTGTAGGAGGAATATTTGGATTTGGGACTAGGATTAGCTGGCAACTATTTAGATGATGCTGCTGCTTTGTCTGTGATTGTTCTACGATGCAATTTTAAAGCCTTTTGCATCAACGTTGCGTGACGTTGGGGACAGAGTGGACGCTAAGGCGTCGGCTAAAGCCCGTCAAATAAATGTATAATTGGGCCTTTTTTGGTTAAATCTGTTTCAGTTATTTGTATTTCTTATGTTTTCTACCTGCTTTGGTTGTAAATTGTCCTGCACCATTAATTTCATCTTGAGGTGCATTTCCCCAGTTGGCTGGACTTTTGATCTTAATGTAGGTAGCTTTTGTGGTTCCTTTGTTTAATACTTATTTATTTTGAATTATTTTGTGGTATTTACCTAGTTTGGTATTTGTTTATTTGTAAGTATTTGTCTTATTTTGTTTATTTGGTTGGTGTATTGAATTTCATTTGGTTTCTTTATGTACTTGCCCCAGTTACTTATTTTGTATGTGGTCTAGCATTTGATAATAGCTGTGAGTTTGGAGGTACACTTCTTCATTCTGCTAAGACCTCATTTCGGTAGCTGGGTTATTTTGTGGTTTAGTAGTTTTCTTTGGAAAATCTTTTCTTTGTTTATTTTATTTAGGTTTCTCATACTAAATCTTTTTTTTGTTTGGTTCATTATTCCTCTGTTACAGGAGCCGAGGCTGCCGGCTGTCCATTAGTAAGCCTCGAGTACGGTGGTGGGACTTCCGGAGTGCAGTGTGTTCACCATTGATGCCTGTGTGTGTAGTGTGGTGAGAGTGGAGCACCGGGTGTTTAAGGTTGCAGTGATACCGGGGCTGTGTGCTCCTTAATTAATTTGGACTACCATAGGCATGCCTCGGTCTCCTTCATAGTAACTCTTAGATTTTCTAGCCTGATGCCATCGTACATAATTGATTTTAAGATTCCTGTTTTAATATAATAAAGTTTTGTATTTTTTGGTATCCATGTCTCAAGACCCCTTCTTGTGAAGCAGTGTTCCTGTGAGCTTTTTTTTCAATAAAATTGATTTATATTATATTATATTATTTCCCTGTTTTACAGGGTGGCGTAGTCAGCTACATTGTAAAATGTTTTCCCTTTTGGGCCTACCACTACATTCTGGCGTAGTCGGCAGGGTTGCTTCTCCATAGTGGGACGAGACGTGGATACTTTTGGTTATTTGAGTGGATGTTTATCATTGTGTATGTTGAGTGTATGTGAACTAGTGGAACGTTGTGTTTTTGTGTTTGCTCTTTTTCTGTGTGTTTGCTCTTTTTCAGTTCACGTTGGAGACAAAGCAGCAGTGTCATTGTGGTAGCTGGGAGCACTCCAGTAAAATTTTCTTCGCTGATTACCTGAATTAAGGTCATTGGTAAGTTGTTGATAAACCTAGTACCAAATGGAAGACGAATTGAGAGAATTGAGGGAGCTTGTTGCTCAGTTAAGGGCAGATAACGAAAATTTGCGTCAAGAGCAGGGTAGTATTGCTCCTCCAAGTCCTATAGCTGGCCCTTCTAGTGAATCGTCATTACCGGCCACGGATCCGGTTGTGGGGGCTAGTTCGACTTTAACTGAGCGTCTTGTGTTCATCCCACGGGATAGAAAATGTCCGGTATTTGACGGTAAGTCAGGTATTGCTAAAAATGAGTGGATTGAGAAGCTAGGGCCTGTATAAGAACTCGTCATTTGTCCGTGGCCGACCAGGCATTTTTTATTTTCGATCATTTGGGGGGAGAAGCACGTGAGGAAGTTCGTTATCGCCCTGTTGCGGAGCGCAGTGACCCAGAGAAATTTTTTTTATTTTACAGGACTTATATGGGTGCTCCCAATCGTACGTTGCTCTTCAGGAAGCCTTCTTTTCTAGGAGGCAGCAAGAGGGGGAAACGTTGTTAGAGTTCTCCCTTGCTCTATTGGGCCTCCTAGAAAAGGTTAGGCAGAAATCCCCCACTGCTTTGCCAAATGCGGAGATTTTGGTGCGGGACCAGTTTATAGAATATGTTTGTGATGCATCCCTTCGTCGTGAGCTAAAACAGTTAGTCCGCCGCCAGCCCCATATTACATTATTGGAAGTGCGTAGTGAAGCTATTCGTTGGGAGCGGGAGGGAGCACCGGGCGGGGCGAGGGGTCGAAGTCTTTCGGTTCCTTTGGCGCATGGGTTCCAATATGGAGTGCAGGGAGGTGGTAGCTCACCAGAAAAGTCCGAAATGGGGGAACTTAGGGAAATGTTAAAGTTGCAACAGGAGCAGTTAAATCAGCTCACGCAGAGTTTTGCCCAGTTACAGGTTCCCCATTCTCGCTCTCGTAGTCAGTCTTTTCGTAGTGGACCCATTATCTGTAGGCGTTGTCGAAGACCAGGCCATTTTGCACGGGATTGTGAAGGGGAACGTGTTACATCTCAGTCACCGTTGCGCTCTCATGCCGATCAGTCAGGTAATGGGGGCAGGCCGTCACGATCTAATCAGGTGTCGGAAAACTGATTCCCGCCGGGCTGAAGAGCCACAGCTCGGTTGGGGAACAGGTTGGCTCCGACGGTAAGGAGTGTAATCCAATTTCAAATTTAATGTCCTCTTGTCCACATTTGGACGTAGTGATTGGTGGTGTGTCTGTCCCCTGTTTAATTGATACCGGTTCGATGGTATCGACTATTACAGAAAGCTGTTTCGCCAAACATTTCGAGCCATGGGGCTACGAGCGATTAAAATCTTGTTCATGGTTGCAGCTTAGAGCTGCAAATGGACTTTCCATCCCATATATTGGCTACATGGAGTTGGATGTTGAGCTTTGTAGTAGGATCGTGCCGCGTTGCGGGGTTCTGGTGGTCAAGGATCCTCCTGGTGGCTTGCGCTCTCGAGTCCCTGGTGTGTTGGGGATGAATGTACTCGGGCGGTGCTACCAGGAGCTCTTTGGCCAGCATGGCCCCGCTTTGTTTGATTTTCCACCAGTGTCTAGTGCACCACGTTCTGTTTTTCAAGCATTACAATACTGCCACCAGGGTAGCGAGCGACACTCTGTTGGAGGTACGATGAAAGTAAAGGTGCGCGGTCCTCGGGCATGTCGCATTGGAGGCGGTACCATTAGGCTGGTTGCGACCACTTGTGCAGAGCAGTTGGCAGGTAGTACAGTGTTGTTTGAGCCCACTGAGTCAGGATTACCTGAAGGGCTGTTGGCGTCACCGGCTTTAGTCCGAGTAATTGGAGGTTCGGTCTATGTCCCGGTAGTCAACGTGGGCACATCTGATGTTCTGCTTTTCCCCCGCCGAGTATTGGGTACCTTGGTGGGGGTGCAGGTTGTTAGTCTGCCAGAAGGTGTTTCAGAAGTTAGACCTACTATAGCGAGTGCCTATTCACAAGGCACCCTGGTAGCTGGCACCACAGTTTCAGAACAGATTGCAGCAATGGACCTCACTGCATTGCCAGAGTTAGAACAGGGTAGGGTGAGGGCCTTGCTCATGAAGTACCAGACAGTGTTTTCGGAACATGAGGGTGATTTGGGATGCACAAGTCTCATTTCTCATGAAATACCCCTGTTGGATGATGTCCCAGTGCGGCAGCGACATCGCCGTGTACCTCCCTCGGAATATGAAGTTGTTAGGGCCCACATTAATCAGCTGTTGGAGTCTCAGGTGGTCAGGGAAAGTTGTAGCCCGTATGCTTCTCCCATTGTTTTGGTAAAAAAGAAGGACGGTAGTCTACGCATGTGCGTTGACTACCGTCAGCTGAATGCCAAGACAAGGCGGGACGCATTTCCCTTGCCTCGGATTGAGGAGTCGCTGGATGCGTTGACGGGGGCTCGGTGGTTCTCCACCATGGACCTGGCGAGCGGTTATAATCAGGTTCCTGTTGCGGAGAAGGATAAACCTAAGACAGCTTTCTGCACCCCATTTGGCCTTTTCGAATGGAACAGGATGCCATTTGGTCTGTGTAATGCCCCCTCTACCTTCTAGCGACTCATGGAAAGGTTATTTGGAGACCAACAGTGTCAGTCTTTATTGTTATATCTAGATGATATTGTGGTGTTCTCCTCTTCTATTGCCCAGCATTTGGAGAGGTTGGAGGTTGTTCTGGGCCGTCTGGAACGAGAGGGGTTAAAAGCCAAGTTGGGGAAGTGTGCCTTCCTTCAACAAAGGGTGCAGTACCTGGGCCATGTTATTTCTTCTAGTGGAGTAGCAACTGATCCCGGTAAGATTGAGGCAGTGGCCCAGTGGCCTTGCCCCTCGAATGTTACCGAGTTGCGATCCTTCCTGGGTTTTTGCAGCTATTACCGGCGTTTTGTAGCGGGGTTTGCCAAATTGGCTGCCCCTCTCCATAAGTTGGTAGGGGAGTTTGTTGGTGTAAAGGGTAAACAGACAGGAAGGAGTTTTGCAAGGGCCTGGAGCCAAGAGTGTCAGGAGGGATTTGAGGGGTTAAAGGAAAAACTTACCACCGCTCCAGTACTCGCGTATGCGGATTTCTCTAAACCCTTCATCCTGGAGGTAGACGCCAGCCATCAGGGTTTAGGGGCGGTGCTTTCTCAGGAATGTGAAGGTAAGGTAAGACCAGTGGCATACGCCAGCCGCAGTCTAAGGCCCACTGAGCGTAATATGTCCAACTACAGTTCTATGAAGTTGGAGTTTGTGGCGCTCAAGTGGGCCATGACAGAGAAATTTCGCGAGTATTTGTTGGGTAACAAGTGTGTGGTGTTTACAGATAATAACCCCCTTAGCCATCTGGCCTCTGCAAAGCTGGGTGCAACAGAGCAGCGTTGGGCCTCACAGTTAGCAGCCTTCGATTTTGATATTAAGTACCGCTCCGGGAAAAGCAATAAAAATGCAGATGCCCTGTCACGGCGGGATCATGTGGATCCTAGTGTTTTGGACCAGGTGGCCCTTGGCACGGCAGTCCCAGAGGTTCTGCAGCAAGTGGCTGGGCTGGATTCAGCTGCGATTGCGACTCAGTGTGAAGTTTTCACACTACCTGGCTATTCGATTGGAGAGTTGGGTTTGTTACAGGCAGCCGACCCAGTTATTCAGGAGGTGCTGCGATTTTGGAGACCGGGTGCTCGGCCAGGCCCTGATGAAAGGCGCAAAATGACTAAGGCAGCTTTGACGTTACTCCGTCAATGGGATCGGTTGATAGAGCAGGAGGGGACGCTTTATCGCCGGGTTTTTTGCCCTAAGGGTAAGGAAGAGGTGTTGCAAGTGGTATTGCCCACGCCCTTGAGGCCAGAGGTGTTAAAGCAGTTGCACGAGCAACATGGCCATCAGGGCAGGGAGCGTACCCTTGAGTTAGTAAGACAGAGGTGTTATTGGCCTGGGTTATCCTCTAATGTCGCTCGTTGGTGCCAAGAGTGTGATCAGTGCCAGGTAGCCAAGGACACTCAGCCACTTGCCCAGGGCTTTATGGGGCGGTTGTTGTCATCTCAACCAAATGACATACTGGCGGTGGATTTCACAGTGTTGGAACCTACAGGCTCTGGCATTGAAAACGTCTTGGTGATGACCGATGTCTTTAGTAAATACACATTGGCGGTTCCAACAAGGGATCAGCGGGCTGAGACTGTGGCCCAAGCCCTGGTAACGCAATGGTTTTATAGGTTTGGCATCCCAGGTCGCCTCCATTCTGACCAGGGTCGAAATTTCGAGTCTTTATTGATACGGCAGTTATGTGCATTCTATGGCATTGAGAAGTCACGGACCACACCTTACCACCCGGCTGGCAATGGCCAGTGTGAACGGTTTAACCGTACTTTACATAATCTGCTGCGCACCTTGCCAGTGTCCAGGAAACGTGATTGGGTAGCTTGTCTTCCTCAGGTAGTGTTTAGCTATAACAGCACCCCTCACCAGGCCACAGGGGAGTCACCCCATTTTTTGATGTTTGGTCAGGAGCCACGGTTGCCTGTGGATTTCTTGTTGGGGAGATATCCCGAGCCAAGAGAGGGTAGTGTGCATGACTGGGTTGTGGAGCATCAGACGAGGCTCCAGGTGGCCTTTGCAGGGGCACGTGAACGGTTGCAGGTCATGGCCGATAGGCGCAAGGCCCAGCATGACCAGCAGGTCCGAGATGAACCACTGGTGGAGGGCCAATTGGTATACCTCCGAGATTATGGGGCCAGAGGCCGCCACAAAATCGGGGATCTGTGGAGCCCAGTGGTTTATCAAGTGACGAGGGCACCCAGGGAGGGTGGTGTGGTATACACCATTGCACCAATAGATGACCTGACCAAGGTAAGAAATGTGCACCGTTCACTGTTAAAGAGTAGGGTCCATAGGGACCTAGGTGTGGTTGAGGAGGTTGGTCCTTCACATGACTTCGTTATGGAAACCCCGTTAGTGGCTGAGGAAGAGGATGAAGTAGATTTGTTGGCTGTGGTGACAGAACGGAATCAAATGGGTCCAGCCTTGGGACCAGGAATGCTGGGGCCTGAGGTGGAACTTGGTCCGCGAGAGTATGTAGGTGCTAGTGGACCCGCTCCTGTGGTTGTGCCGGGACAACAGGCTCCAAGAGAAGAGGGTGTCTCCTCTCAAGATCCCCAGTCTGATAGCTTGCAGAGGGCCGAGAGGGTTGTATTGCGTAGGACAGGCCGTATAACTGCGGGCCGTCACTTAAATCCGCATCGTCTTCCCCGTTCTGTGGGAGAGGTGGCTGACGTGTCACTCCAGCAAGTGCGTGGTACAACGGCAGTTATTTTTAGACCTTGGGATTAGGTAATTGTGACTTGGTAGTAAGATCGTCGGGGCGGCGATCCAAGAGTGAGGGGTAGATTGTAGTGGGATGTCCTTTCTATTAGGTTTTTTTATTTTTTTTATTATTTGCTACAGCTGTACAAGTGGTCTAATTAGAAATCACATACCCTGATATAAGCAGGTTTGTAAGATGCCGCTGGTGTGTTGAAGCCTTTCCGTGCGTCATTGCCAGGGATCGCCCCTTCCGTTTCGCTCCTCCCGCTTCCGCATTTGCCCCGTTTGTTTGCAGGTATGTGTTGTGTAGCTCAGCGCTTATCCCTGTATGACTTGAGGTAAACATCACTCTAAACACTTCATTTGTAGCTCTTGGATCATTCGTGTTGATTATCATTTGTGACTGTTCCTGTATCGAACCTTCCTCGGCGTAATCTCGTGCCGGCCGCCGCCTTGCGTGCACGCGATCAGTGAAGACATTCTAAGGTACGTGTTTGTTTGCAAGTATGTGTTGTGTAGCCTATCGCTTATTGAATGTGTGACGTGAAATAAGTGTCTAAACATTCGATTCATAGCTCTGGGATGGCCCGTGAATAATTACTATTCGTGGCTGCTCCTGCATGTTCTCCTGTGTAAAACTTGTGCTGGCTGCTGCGATTGGGTGTGTGCGCTATCGCAGTGACGTTGAAGGTACGTGTGTGCGCTCTCGCAGTGACGTTGAGGGTACGTGTAGTTTTATTGCACTTGAACATTTCTAATGAGGTTGGAAATAATTTTAATTAATTCCCTGTAGGAGGAATATTTGGATTTGGGACTAGGATTAGCTGGCAACTATTTATGATGATGCTGCTGCTTTGTCTGTGATTGTTCTACGATGAAATTTTAAAGCTTTTTGCATCAACGTTGTGGGACGTCGGGGACAGAGTGGACGCTAAGGCGTCGGCTAAAGCCCGTCAAATAAATGTATAATTGGGCCTTTTTTGGTTAAATCTGTTTATTCATTTATTTGTATTTCTTATGTTTTCTACCTGCTTTGGTTGTAAATTGTCCTGCACCATTAATCTGATCTGGAGGTGCATTTCCCCAGTTGGCTGGACTTTTGATCTTAATGCAGGTAGCTTTTGTGGTTCCTTTGTTTAATATTTATTCATTTTGAATTATTTTGTGGTATTTACGTAATTTGGTATTTGATTATTTGTAAGTATTTGTCTTATTTTGTTTATTTGGTTGGTGTATTGAATTTCATTTGGTTTCTTTATGTACTTGCCCCAGTTACTTATTTTGTATGTGGTCTAGCATTTGATAATAGCTGTGAGTTTGGAGGTACACTTCTTCATTCTGCTAAGACCTCATTTCGGTAGCTGGGTTATTTTGTGGTTTAGTAGTTTTCTTTGGAAAATCTTTTCTTTGTTTATTTTATTTAGGTTTCTCATACTAAATCTTTTTTTTGTTTGGTTCATTATTCCTCTGTTACAGGAGCCGAGGCTGCCGGCTGTCCATTAGTAAGCCTCGAGTACGGTGGTGGGACTTCCGGAGTGCAGTGTGTTCACCATTGATGCCTGTGTGTGTAGTGTGGTGAGAGTGGAGCACCGGGTGTTTAAGGTTGCAGTGATACCGGGGCTGTGTGCTCCTTAATTAATTTGGACTACCATAGGCATGCCTCGGTCTCCCTCATAGTAACTTCTAGATTTTCTAGCCTGATGCCACCATACATAATTGATTTTAAGATTCCTGTTTTAATATAATAAAGTTTTGTATTTTTGGTATCCATGTCTCAAGACCCCTTCTTGTGAAGCAGTGTTCCTGTGAGCTTTTTTTTTCAATAAAATTGATTTATATTATATTATATTATTTCCCTGTTTTACAGGGTGGCGTAGTCAGCTACATTGTAAAATGTTTTCCCTTTTGGGCCTACCACTACACATTATTCCGCATATGATTTGAATAGACGAGGGTATTTATATAACGGCAACGGACGTCTCATATGGCAATACATTTCCACATATAACTTAACATAGCAGCATAATGAAATTCAAAAACAGAGAAGGAAGCAGGATTGACATGTTAATTTTATTATTATTACCGGAATAACAGCAATATTACTGAAATAAACTCTGAGGTAGGCTAAATGCGCCAAACGCTGTTAACCGCAAGTTTAAATAAACAATAAAAGTGGATAAAACATTATTATCTCTTAAAACTTTATGTGACAAAAATGATATTTAAAGGAAACGTATTCTTACAGTTATTCAAAGATGCACAAATTATTCCATATATTAATTCCTGTTTAAGAGCACGTTCGTCTCTGGTCTCGCTCTGTTATGTAATAGCTGCTTGACAGGTGCGCATCTCCTTCTTTCAAACAGTTATCATTATAACAATAGAGTAAACTTTATAGTTGCTTCCACTGTGGTTGTCTGACATGAATAACACACGTCGGCAAATTGTTATTATTTGAATATAATTTTATTGCTGCGTCCACAGACATCGGTGTGTAATTTACACACTAAATGTACACTGAAAAAAAAAATCCTTTCAATTTACGTAATTTTAATGTGTACATCGGTCCCACATAATCCGATTGTATAAAACCAACATAATTTTCCTCATTTAATTTTTATGTGTCAGACCAAAACATTTTAATTGTTTTAAGTAGTCTAATATAAATATGTTGACTCAAAGTGCTATTTCTCTTTCCTATAACACATTTATTTTGTAATGTCTAAGTAATTTTATTATGTAAGGGGACTAGATTTTCATCTCTAATTCCAACATGCTTTTTTAATGCTTATATTATGGGATTATGTAACTCTAAAGCAATTTCATTATGTCTCTGACACCAGAATAATCACCCATAATTATCCACATGTTATTTATTTCTTTTTTAAATACAAAATACATTTGCATTGGCATAAAAAGCAAAGAGTTTTACAAATGTTTAGTGATATTGAGGCAAACCACTGCTTTCAGATCATCAATTCATTTAAATCATTACACATTAATTCATTAACAGTCAATAACTATTACAACAATCAGCACATGCAGTACATACAAAGGGGCAATTTCCCAGACAGGTTGTAGATTAATCCATGACTAGGCTCTAGTTATAATAGGATATTTTTTACAAAAAAAAGTTTACAAACAAACCTACCTTACAAAAACAACACTGGAGTAAATCTTGAGGCAAAACAACGGCACTGATATATGTCAAGATATGGCAGTGCAATATGTTTTCAAATTAAGACATTGCAAAAGTCTGGGTCTAGGAAAAGCCCCATCTGTGAAACTGACCCAAATGTTTAAAATATAGTTACTATCACAATAGATTTAGAAGTGCTAAAACACAAACACTGCATTCCAAAGAGGAATGCAAAACAGTAAGTACTATTATTTTTTAAATGGATTTACAAACTGGAAAATATCAATCCTTCAGAAAGTCAGAGCTACATCATTTGTATAAACTGATAATCAAAGATTCAACAAAAACAAAATAGAACAACCATTTCCAAAATCAACTCTGAGCAGCAAACTGTTAATGTTTTAATAAGAGAAAACACTTAAAACAGATAAACAAAGTCGAAAATGAGCAGCACGGTCTTTCTGATCCTTTCACTGAAAGAAACTTAAAGTTACGCTCAATGCAGTTCCATTAAAATCTTTTGGATTTCCTCAAAAATAAAGCGGAGATCAGGATAGGTCAGGTTTAAGGCATACATCAGCTCAAACAACATGGCACCTTCATGGCTTCCAGGACTATACAAAGATCCTCTTCTTCATCACAAGCAGCATGTTGTTTGAGAGCCCAAATCCCAACATTGGTGTCTTCAAATGACCTCACTGATGCTGACTTCATCCATGCCCTGTACAAAACAGACAAATGTAGTTAAAGAAACAGAAAAAAAAGGTTACTGTTACAATAAAAGTGTCATTGGAAATTAGTACAATGCAAACAAATATAAATGTAAGTATGCAGACCCATGTGCATTGCCACAGCATGTTACAATTGGTTACAAATATATGGGTTACAAAGCAAGGCAGCTGCACTGTCCACTGCTCCAGGTGTGTGTGTGTGTGTGTGTGTGTGTGTGTGTTCACTACACTGGGATGAGTTAAATAAAGAGGCCACATTTCGAGTGTGTGCTACCACACCTGACAATCACAGCAAAAGTGAATTCTCTCATTTTCTCACTCTCATGTTGTTACAGACCTGTATAAATGTCTTTGTTCTGATGAACACGAAGGAAGACATTTATTTTGAGGAATGTTTGCAACCAAACTGTTCATGAGCCCCATTCACTTCAATAGTATTATTTTCCCCACTATGGAAGTGAATGGGGCTTATGATTGGTTTGGGTACAAACATTCCTCAAAATATCTTCCTTAGTGTTTATCAGAACAAAGACATTTATAAAGGTTTGTAACAACATGATAGGGAGTAAGTGATGAGAATTTTTATTTTTGGGTGAACTACCCCTTTAAATCTTCCCAGGTGTTTTAATGACCCTTGTGCCAAAAGATGTAACTAAAACATACTACATTTTCTGTACTTCCAACAAGGTTTACACATTTTTATGTCTATGAATCTATATTACTTACTTCTGTCATTTGATCATTAATTGTTTGAAGTCTTTTTGCTAGCTGTCCTCCTTTCTGATAGAAGAGTTTCATCAGGTTTTTGGATTGGAGGTCCAGGTGACACGCAGGAACATTAGACAGTAGCAATTCTTTTAAATTCAGCATTTATCTGAAAACAGATTAACCAACCATTGTATATTTGAGTACTGCGAGTCAAAGAATAATACATGTATATTAGTTACAAAAATAAGATTTAGCTCCAAAAGTGATAGGAATTACTTACCAATGCTTTTGAGTGTGTAGCGCATGCAAGGATGATGGACCTAAAAAAAGAAATATTCAGAGGTGAAATCAACACATAACCTCAAATGATTAAGACCACACATACACAGAACAATAATGAAATAAGTATTATATCAGTCATACAAAATTTGGACAAAATTAGATCTTAAAACAACAAGGTTCTCTTCTGAAAATGTCAGCTTTAAGGTGTGGCACTATAAAGCAATTTTTTCAGTGAATATACCAGACTTCACGCGAGGCATTTCAAAAAGCTTTTTCTAATAGAATCAAGTGTTGCTCGAGTCGTGACGTAGCGAAGTCATGAATAACTGACGCGGGTCTGATAATCTGATTAAGCAGACCGTTTGTTTAATACGCAATGTCATTATTAATGTAGTCAATTGATATCATCTGGTAAATTACTTACATGGATAACGTTACTCTGGACAGAATAAGGTTTGGTTAGCGTTTTATTTGTCCTGAACAGTTTCCATAGAACAGCTGAGTAAAAAGTGCCTCAAAAGTCAACTCAAAGCTGACAGTTTTCAACTCGGATAAAACTACCAAACGTGAAATAACGTTATACAGCTGACATTTTTAAAACACTGTGTTTTTCTTTATGAGCCTTACTGACTGTAACGTTAACTTACTCCACCAACCTGCTCCAAACTAATTTTTACTACAAGTCATTGCAATGGCTACATATTGTAAAAAAAACTGTCTATCTAGTGAAGATATATCACATATAAAGTGAACATAAATAAATAATAGAACTTACTTTAATAACGTGGTGTCCGTCTGAGAGAATTATTCTGACTGACTGCTGCTCATTTTGGCGCCCAAAACAAAAGATGTTTATTATTCTTTTATGGCAGTTGACGTCCTTTTCATTGAGCTATACTGCCCCTGCTGCTCAGGAGGTGCCATTTTGTATGCAAACTCAATTTTATTGCATAAAGTATTCAATTCAATCAATTTTAATCAATGTGAGAATAATGTGTTCATTTTACATTCAAACAAAACATTTTCATCCTAATCAATTAAATTATGTTTACACAAGGAATATAAATATTTTGTGTTGCATATACATGTTTATTTTATTTATATTCAAAGACCCACCAAGTCCATTTTTTCAGTGTAGGCTATTGTTTTACCAGTGCTTATGTGTATTTAAATGTCCGAAATCTAAAATAAACATTATGAGGTTGAAAACACTACATTGATATATGACAGCGCTGAGCTCGTCCGTCTGACTCAGCGCCAGGCAACGCGAAAGACGTTTGAATCTGGCAGTAATGTCACATCACTTAACATTATAAATCCCATATGGGGATAAGTTTAAATTATTATTTAACTCAAAGGTTGAACATTTTATTTGTAACCATGAATACAAAAATTAAACAAAGGGGGCACAAATCAGATCTGAGGGGGCAATGCCCCCTTTTGCCCCCTCGTGGCGCTGGGCCTGTGTTAGGGGCACTAAGTTAAGGATAAAGATAAGGAAAACTTTATTGTCTGTCACAAGTGACAGAAATTTGTCTTTGACAAGACAGGCTCAAATAACATTAAAACAGTAAAAACATAAGAACAAATAGACAGTAAACAATTTCACTCTACAACATACATGTGCAAAATATAAAATATGTTTGGTCTATAAATAATCATTTAGTATAGTAATGGCTGTAGGAATAAAATATTTTTTGTGTATATTTTTTCTTGCAAGTGGGACCCTATAACGTCGACCTGATGGTAATAGCTGAAATGATTGATTAAGTGGATGTGTTGGGTCCTGTGTGATTTGTAGTGGCTATCCTCAACACTGACCGTCTGTGAAGTTCTGTTAAGGGGGGTTGAGGGAGGCCTATTATCTTGCTGGCTTGGTTTATTATACGTGCAAGTTTTGTTTTATACTTAACGGTAAGGACATTATACCAGGCTGAAATATCAAAAGTTAGTAAGGATTCGATGAGTGATTGATAAACCCTGATTAAAATGTCCTTACTCACATTAAAATGTCTGAGTTTCCGCAGCAGATGTAGACGCTGCTGGGCTTTTTTATACACAGTGTCTACATGCTGTGAGAAGGACATAGATCAATCAATCTCTGTTCCAAGGTATTTAAAAACATTAACTTGTTCAACTGGCTTGCCATTGATACTGAGTGGTTGAAACATGTGCTGTGTACTCTTAATTTCCCTACTCTGGTAGCACAGCTCCTTGGTTTTATCAATATTTAGGTCTAAAAAGATGTTTTGGAATGTTGTGACCAGATTGTTAACTGTCTGATGGTAGTCAGACAGTGCCTTCGCGTCAGACAGATGGGCTACTAAGGCCATATCATCAGCATACTTTAAAGCAACACTATGTAGTTTTTTTACCTTTAAATAATGTCTCTAAAATTATTTCATTGATAGAACAACTTTTAACTGGACAAATTGTACTGTTGCTGCAACCTGAGCAGCCTCCTAGCTGCTACAAGAACACTCTGAAAGTGGCGGTGGAGGGTAGAGCACACAGCCCCACCCCTCCCCCTGCCTGCAGAAGAGTATCTGATACTAGGCACTGTTGCGCTTTTCAACCACATGGGGGAGCTGTAAGTCATTTTTACATGGAAACTACATAGTGTTGCTTTAAAAGGGTCATTCCTTCCCTGTTTCATGAGATATTATTTGTGTAAACAGAAAAAAGAAAAGGAGATAAAACACATCCCTGGGGGAGTCCAGTATTTAAAATCTGTTTCCTAGAATTAAAACCATTCACACACACCTGTTGTGGTCTGTCCTGTAAAAAGTTCTTAATCCATAAAATCAGTGTTGGGTGGACCTGAAGCTCATCTAGGTGGTGCAAAAGTGTATATGTATGTACAGTATTAAAAGCAGATGAAAAGTCCATGAATAAAATCCTTGTGTGGGTATGTGATGAGTCCAGCTGTTTGGTTACAGTGTCCAGGAGAGTTAAAGTTGCATCCCCCACTCCACGTTTAGCTTTATAAGCGAACTGGAGTGGGTCTAGTCTTTCTGACACATAGCTGGAAAGGTGGTTACCTACCACTCGTTCCATACATTTACATAGCAGCGATGTCAGGGCCACTGGCCTAAAATCCTTGGGGTCTTTGGCATATGTCTTTTTAGGAATCGGGATGACAGTTGACTCTTTCCACTGGTGAGGAACACAGCTTGAATCCAAGAGGCCCTGAAAGAGCTTGGTGAAAACTCCACTTAACTGGGTGGAGCAATCTTTAAGCACTCTACCTCTGAGCCTGTCAGGGCCAGGGGCTTTGTGTGGGTTCACTCGCCTCAGGATAGATGCGACCATTTGCTCCTCAATGATGATAGTCTGGTGGAATAGATTGGGGCTAGGTGGATTCCAGCTGGCTGATGTACTGCCTTTATCAAACCTACTAAAGAAGTGGTTTAATTGCTCTGCAAAGGAGGCAGGGTCTTGACAGTTAATCGCTAAAGGTTTAGATGTTCTCCCCATCATGATGTTTAACCCCTGCCATGCCTCTCTCGCATTCCCAGCGGTTAATTTTTCCTTGTAATGAATTTTTGCCATCTTAGCCTTCTTTCTAAATTCTTTCTGTAACTCCCGCACTAGCAGTGTATCACCTTCTAAGAAAGCCTTCTTTTTCCTAACTAGACAGGCTTTCATGTCCTTAGTGACCCACAACTTATTATTTGGATGTATTATTATTTGTTTGGTTGGAGTTACAACATCCTCACAGAATAAGATGTAAGAAGTTACTACATCAGTCAGTAGATTAAAATCGTTCCCGCAATCCTCAAAAAACAAACCCCAGTCAGTCAACTCAAAACATCCTTTTAGTGTTTCTGAAGTCTCTTCGTTCCACACATTGATTATTTTTTTCAATGGTACTTCCCTCTTGAGTTTTGATCTGTACTTTGGCAACAACAGAATAACCTTATGGTCAGAACGACCAATAGGTGGACGTGATTTTGATATGTACGCATTCGAAATATTACCATAGCACAAATCCAGTCTATTATGCATTCTAGTGGGTACTGTAACATATTGCTCCAGATTAGGTAAATGCGTGGTAACGTCACACTTGTTAAAATCCCCCAGCAAAAATACAGGTTGTTCACCAACTTGATTGACAGCCCTATTGTAACTGTTCGCTATATGTTCAGCAGCGAGTGTAAAATCAGGTCCTGGTACATATACTAAAATCACCGTAATCTGTGAGAATTCTCGGGGTAAATAGTAAGGTCTGAAGGACACAGTCATTATTTCAAAGTGCTTGCAACACTCAGTCTCTCTCACCGTGAAGTTATTAGCCCACTTGTTGTTGACAGCTATGCAGAGCCCACCACCAATCGACTTCCGTGTTTTCCGTACATCCCTGTCAAAGCGTATGATGTTAAAGCCATCCAACTCAAAATCCACATCTTCAGAAAGCCATGTTTCTGTAAAGCAGAATAAGCTTGTTTGCCTGTAATCCGAGTGCGAACTCAAAAGTGTAGACAGCTCGTCAGCCTTGTTCCGCAATGATCGTACGTTTGACAAGGTGATTGCAGGTAGCGGTAATCTGCTTCCTCTTCTCCTCAATCTGTTACGAATGCCTCCTCTAGACCCTCGCTTCCTCCGTATTTGCCTCCGTTTACTGCCACGTATTAACTCCAAAGGAATCAGTGTTGTAGAGAGGGATAATTGCGATGGCTCCAAGTTAAGCCGACTCAGCTCCAGCAGCTGAGTCCGTGTGTAAACGAGCCTGCCTGGGCTAGCGGTAAACGGAACATCAGATCCCAAAAAAAGTCCATTTACACGATAAAAGCTCGCAATCGCGAGCCAAATGCACACTAATTGTAAAACTGTTATTATTGACATTTCGTCAAACGTTAAAACACACTATAAAACACAACGCAACGTGTAAAACAAACAAAGTGTAAAACAAACAAACAAAGAGCCTGGCCGTGTCGAGAGTCGCTTTGTTGCACAGCGCCCCCAGTTAAGGTATACTTTATTGTCCCAATGGGAAATTTGTCTTGGGCTCACGAATACAACCACTGCATTGCCAAACATAACAAAACAAACACATTAATAACAATAAAAAAAGACACATTTACAAGCAAAACTAAAGAAAAAAAAGAAAAAACAACAATACACGAGTGCCAATCATGATTTCTACTTAATATTATTTAATAACTTAACAGCTGAAGGAATAAATGAGTTCTTATACCGGTTTAGTCTACAGCTAGGCATTCTTTTCCCTGATGGCAACATCACAAACTCAGAGTGCAGGGTATGCGTTATATCATACAGAATCTTATTTGCCTCCCTCAAATTTTCATATAGAGTCTGGAGATAAAAAGGTTCTGTTCTGCCCATGATCTTCATAGCCGTGTGAACAAGACGCCCAAGCCTAGATTTCAGATGTACCGTTAAATTCCCATCCCAAATATGTATTCCGTATTTAATCACATTCTCAAATACAGCCTGATAAAACAGCATCATGATCTTACCATAAAGTCTGAGCCTTCTCAAAAAGTACATTCTTTGTTGTAACCGAGTGCACAAGGTATATGAATCTGCCATGTAAGAGAACAATCAATATAAACGCCAAGATATTTATATGAGGACACTTGTGCAACAGGAACATCATGAATACGTATAGGGCTATGGTTTCCGATTGACTTTGGATCAAATATCATCTCCTCAGTTTTCTTCACATTAACAATCAGAAGATTGTCATCACACCACTCTATAAACTGGCTAATCTCAGAGCAGTAAGACGAAATGTCTTGATCTTTATATAATAAACTCAGAATTGCAGTATCATCACTAAATTTCACAATATAGTTGTTACTATTATTCCTCGCACAACTGTTTGTGTACAATGGAAAGAGAAATGGGGAACTCACACACCCTTGCGGGGCTCCTGTACTAATAGCATGAGAATCAGAGATCTTCTTATTAACCTTAACCTGTTGAGTTCTATTTGTTAAAAAAGAAAAATACTATTCAATAATAAAAGGATTTACATCCATCTGTTTTAATTTCTCCAATAATAAATACGGTTGCAAAGTATTAAAAGCTGAGCTAAAATCAATAAAAAGTAGGCGTGCATATGCCTTTGAATCATCCAAATGTTTAGATACTAGATGGGTGATACTTCCTACAGCATCATCCGTGATCCTGCCCTGTCTGTACGCAAACTGCCATGGATCTAAATTTGACATTACTTCACTTTTCAATAAAGACACCATGTACTTTTCAAAGCATTTCATTATTTTTGGTGTCAATGCTACAGGTCTAAAATCATTGTTCTCGGACGGATGTGGCCTTTTTGGAATTGGAAGGATCACAGCTTTTTTCCATAGCGCAGGAACTGTATGTGTATCCAATGAACGCTGAAAGACTGTACACCACACTGGAGTAAGTTCTGCAGCACAGGTCTTCAAAAGCTGTGCGGAGATCCCATCAGGTCCCTTAGATTTCTTTGTACATCACTGATGAAATATTAATTGCACCTTTGAACTATCTACCCGTAATCTAGTGCTCATACCATCCGTCAGAGAACCTATAACAGATATGCATTTATCAGAAAAATCATGAGTTTGAAACCGCAGATAAAAATTAAGTTCGTTATAGGTGGTCTATTTGATTCCACTTTTTTTCAAATTTGACGTGGAAAACTGACGTTCAATAAGATCTTTCTGATGTCCCCTTGCCCTTTTTAGTTGATGATTAAGTTATTTTTGTATTGTTTTCAACCCAGCAAGATCATGATTTTTAAATGCAACATTTTTCCTGTTAATTCCGTTCTTAATTTCTTTAGTTATATAAGATTTGTTGTTTGGATATATATAATAACATTCTTTTTAGGAAGTACATTATACACACAAAAACTGATATAGTCCGTTATTGCCTCAGTAGTATTAATGTCCATATCCAGTTCCAGTCTGTGCATAGGAAACAACCCTTAAGTGTCTCTATGGCATCGTCTGACCATACAGTTACTTCCTTCACACATGGTTTACTGCGTTTAAGCATGGTCCTGTATGTAGGAATTAGATGGATAGTGTTGTGGTCGGAGTTAGCCAGCGGTGGTTTCGCTCTGACCTCGTAAGCCTTTTTAATGTTACCATAACACGTCTAGAGTTCTGTCCTTTCTTGTCACACATTTGATGTATTAATCAAAACCTGGCAAAAACAGTTCAAGCTTACACTGATTAAAACCACCTAAAATAAACACCGGAGCCTCAGGAGAGCACTGTATTTGTTGGTAAACACAATCTGCTATACATTCTGCTGCTTTGGCTGCATGTCCACTGGGAGGGACATAGACCGCACAAACAACGACGCTAACAAAGTCCCTCGGTAGATAAAAGGGTCTTATTTTCAAGCACAGAACCTCAGGATCGGGGCAGCAAATTGTGTCTTTAATTGTGTACTGCTTACACCAAGCGTTACTCACACACACAGCCAAACCGCCACCTCTGATTTTTCCTGATTGTTCATTCCTGTCCGCCGGCACCAGCGAGAATCCTTCCAGACCCAGAGCAGCATCCGGGACATCGCGGTGCACCCATGTTTCCGTAAACACCATCAAACTCGAAGTACGGTATTCGAAACATGCCTTGGCGTTAGCTCGAAGTTCCTCTACTTTACCGTGCAGTGATCTCGCGTTGCACAGTATCATCGACGGAAGAGGTGGTCGATTTCCTCGTCATCGAAGACATTGCCATATTCCGCCTTGTTGCCCTCATCTCCTTTGCCTTCTATTGCGTTCAGATGACAACCTCACACAACCAGGCAGATTCAGGGGAGGTAGCCCTTCATGGCGGATTTGCAAGTAATGTGTCTCTGGTGTAGCTAATTGGCGTCCACGTTGCTACACCTGCGTGTAGTTTTGGCACCATTTAAGATATCCCAGTACAACAACTACTAAACACAGTTGAACGAACATTGTTGTACTTATATTGACATTGGCACAATTACAATTACTAAAATAAAATAAAATTCAAAATATGCTAAAAACAGACAAACTTAAACAAACAACATCTGGATGCAGTAGAGCAAGAGAGAGCCTGGGTCGCAAGCAGTGCAGCTCTAGACTTAATACTTTTTTAGACTTTGTATTTTTGTTTTATTACTTTTAGCTAATTTGGTATTTTTATTTATTTTCTTTTTCTTTTTAATTCGGCAAAACTTGTAATCGCAAACAATTGAAGTGTATTAATACATTTTATAAAAGACAAGAAGAACTCTGCTTTCGTGAACTTATCTCAAATAATCAACCACGGGGAAGTCTTCCAACAATTATATATGAGTATGATCTAATCTTAGAATATTACTTTAAGGGATGGTAATGTGATTGGTATACTTAGGGAAATAATTTTTCCCTAGATTCAATTCAATTCAATTTTATTTATATAGCGCTTTTCACAATTGGTGATTGTTTCAAAGCAGCTTTACAATAATAGAAGCAGTGGAAAGCACAGAAAACGACAGATAGCACAACATAATACACGATAGCACAAGCAGCTAAATTTGCTGCGGCTATGAATCAACATTATAAGCGTGTGTATTGCTAATGTAACGTAAAGAAAAGGGTGCTAAGTTAAGCCCAAGAAGGCTGCCTCCCCGGGTTGAAAACCCCCTAGGAGAAAAAAAACCCCAGGCTCAGCCGGGGAAGTAAAAAAAAGTCATAGGAGGGAAAAACCCTTGGGAGATATATTTATATATACATTGAAACGATTAAGGAGATTAGGCGGAGGTAAAGTGGGTTCTGCCGTTGGTCGTTGGTCATGCATCAGCTGGGCATCACGTTGAAGGTCTGCTCACGTTGAAGGTCTGCAAGGTCTGGACTTGCCATTTCTGATTGCAACCTTCTTTAATGATACATTGTCCTTCCATGCTACTTAAACTGAACATCCCTACACTGTAAAAAATAAATTGTTGGCTCAATTAATTATTTTTTAGTAACTAGTTCCACAGAAATTTTACGTTCACTCAATTTCTGACTCCAAAGTGTTACCTGGATTGATGTTTTTTAGTTGGCCCAATCTTGACTCAAATATAAAAAAGTATGTTTGCTCAACTAGCTTTATAGTTCATTCAACTAAAATGTTTTAATCAGTTGAATCTTTAAAAACTTACAGCAAAGACTCTGTCAATTAAAATTTAAGTATTTACTCAATGTTTTATGTGTTACTTCAATTAATATTTATTATTTGGGAATTTTTAATAAACTTTTTAAAATTATTTATCAAATAATTTATGCTGGTGTTGTTAACAAATAATGAACTTCAGTCACATAAAAACAAAAGCTTTATTGACTTATCATACAGACTGAACATACAGAATTAAGTCTTTTCTAAATAGAAGGCAAAACAGTCCAAAAAGCCTCCAAAGTCAGTCAGAACATCTGCAGGGCCATTTAGAAGAACTTCTTTCACCATGTATCCCTTTGGTCTGCCTTTCCATCATCACCGCTCTGGTTTGATAAACAGAGGAATATAAATACACACACACATACATAAATAAATGCATGTTTAATATAATAAAGCTTGACGGTGAAAGACTTTAACGTTATACCCTAAAATTGCCAAATTTCCCTCAGACATCACACGTAATTGAATTAAACACTATTGGGCGGTTTTCTCAGACAGGGCTTATCACTGACTAAAATACTGACATCTCTTAACATATGAGTGCTATTGTTTTGTCTCAAAATGCCCGCCAGTATTGTATTTTATAAGGTTTGTTTGGAAAAAAGTCCCAATTATAATTAAGACCTAAACCCTGTCCGGTAATAAAATAGCTCCACTTTAACTCGGACACATAACACACCTTTATATAACTTATATCTTTACAAAAACGTCGAGTATTTTTGTCTTTGCTAATTAATATAGTCTAAAAGTAACAAACACTTTTTTTTTACAAACACTTACCTGACGTGAACTTGAGGAAACGGCTGATGACTTGTGTCGCTGTGGGAAACAGTGAGTGATTTCAGCTGTTAGGTGCGGAATGATCTCAGATGAAATGACCTGTGATCCAGATCCTTCCGAGTTAAGACATTTTAAATTAAAAACTCACGCACATACTGTACATACACACACGTGCGCGAGCGGGTCGCGCGCACGCGGAGCGCACACGGCGCGCACACGGAGCGCACACGGCGCGCACACGGGTACACACACGCGGGTATATTAAGAAGTTTTATTTAAGATTGTTATGACATTGGGACTATTTCTCCACCCGCTCCTTCAGCTCTGAAGTTCAAATTCGCAGGCAGTCCGGTTATAACAAATGTAAAAGATATGAAACATCACTCAACATCGCTATCAATTAAGTGCAATTCTAAAATATGATTTAAAACATAACCCTTTCATTATTTAGTATGAGAAATTAAAATGAATTAAATCACGTCTAAATGCCACAGAGATATCAGAGCCAGCAGTCGATTTCTGATGGGCTTGCCGAGGCGAGGCTGCGCTGGGCGGGGTGTGAGTGCTTGAGCGCCGGTGATTTTCTCATCTCCGTCCGAAAGTGTCCGAGCACATTTTTAAATAGACGCTCTTTATTAACCGACCGCATATTTAAACTTAAAGCACATACATTCACGCCTGAACAACTTTTACAATTACATTTTGTGACCAAATAACAGTAATATTATGAGCATTTTGTTGTCAGGAAACATAGCTGTCATAAGTCCACTTATTGACAAGATTTGTCTTAATTAGTTCAGTCAACATAGCCACTCTGAATGTTGACTGAATTTGAAAATAACCATTCATTTAATGTTTTAAACACAGATTTATCTAGACTTAAAAAAATATGTCTACTCAACTAGCTCAAACAAAAAAATTGGTTAAACTTATATATTTTTGCCCGTCCAACATTTCATTAATTGGATTTTTTACAGTGTACTATTACAGTTGCATTAAGTCACTCTTTAGCCATTTTATCAGATCTTTCATTTCCTAATATATCTGCATGGCTGCGTATGCCTTTGTAAATTGATCTAGTAAGCAACAGATAATTGTTGGCGTCTTTTCTCTAATGGGGACTCTCCTGTTTCAAGGTTTGGACAAATATATATGCTATATGCTAGGGGTGTGACGAGACAATTAATCCATGAGACGAGACGAGACACGAGATTGGGTTCACGAGAACGAGACGATATTTTTACATTTGTTAAGAAATCCTCAATGATAAAATAAATGAATAAGAAACTGAAATCACGTCATTTTTAAAAGTTTTAACTAATCAAGGACTGTCCCTAACAATTATTTTGCTAACTGATAATGAAGTAATTTGTTATTTTTGGGTAATAAAAATAGACCCAAATGAGCAGTAGCCTTTAAAATTACATAATAACAAAGATGCAATAATAATTGGTTCAAATAAAGTATTAAAACCAAGTTACATTAAACAACATTAACAAACACATTACATTTGTGCCCTATAAATAAAAAGTATAAGTGTATGAGGCTTTGAAAATGAGAAGTTTGTTTTCCATGCTTATTAGCAGAGGTGTGGACTCGAGTCATGTGACTTGGACTCGAGTCATGAATTTGATGACTTCAGACTCGACTCGACAAAATGAACAAAGACTTGCAACTCGACTTGGACTTTAACATCAATGACTCGTAACTTCACTTGGACTTGTGCCTTTTGACTCAAGAAGACTTGCTACTTCACATGAAAACCTGGGGAAAAACATGTTCACACGGCCGTGCCGCTCTCAGTGTATCTGCATCTGTGAAAAAATCTGCGTGCGCCTGCACGACATCCAATCACTGCAGTCCCACGTTGGTTTGGATGTTGGGACCGTAACAGCAGTACAGCTCAGCAGTGGTGTAGTCTACTTGATACGCAGGTACACACCTTATACCCACTAGGAATTGTAAAGAATTTCCGTATACCCGCTTAAAATAGCGTGAGGATGCGTAACAGCATGGTTTTGTGACATTTCAAACTTTTACTCATAATTTAGATGTGAAGCACTGTAAAGAAACAGTCCATGTGGAGAATTGAATGAGTGGATGAGTGCTGTAACATAAAATCTGAGAGTTAACAACGCACATGTGAGTAAACAACATTTAAATCATCAGTCCAGTTTAATACTTTATCTGGAGATAAGGTTTCAAGTGCAATAAAATAAGCCCGTGATTATATCCTGATGGTTTTTAGCTTTCTTCAGCATGTTTGCTTGTGCTTCACGATGTTACACTTGCCTTCTCTGTGTTCATTTATATATCTACGTTGAAGATTTATATGATCTTACACTTCTGTGAGGAAATTCATGTCTGCGTTGATGTTTAGTTCACACTTGAAAATTAAAGATCATTTTCTTCACTTTGGTTTGGGTGTCTAATATTAGGCTACATGATGGTCTTGTAATAATAATTAAGTAAAAGCCTATTTTCGCCTTTTAGACAATGCTTGTATTATATGCAAAAAAAGAAGCTTTTTATATCAATGACTATAAGTTAAGAGTTAATTCATAGTCATCTTAAATGTGTATTAATTAAAAACATTTACACCATTAAATTACACATGGTAATGTTATCAATAGTTGTCAGATAATAGCTATTGAAAGGGTGGATTTTTATCTCCTTCAATGCATGTGTTAGCCACGGATTGAAGATTGTAAACAGTTACAGTTTATTTAATTTTAATTAACCGTTGTGTAAATTTTGGCCCTGAGTTAGATGTTGATAAACACTTAACCAGTCTAAAAATATGTCCATTTTCCCCAGCTGTAAACCCATTGACTGTTTAAGGGGCTGATCACACCAAACGCACTTTAAACGCTTGGAAACGCAAGGCACGATGCACTGCCTTTTTAAAAAAGAGCAGTGCGACGCGGCTTTTCATATTGTTAAGCAACCACCGAGTCAGCTGTCTTGTCAATCAAATATTGAAGCGTGAGCGCTCTTTTGCTGTTAACTGTCATATTAGCAGAAACTTTAAAAAGAGGACACTTGCTCTGACCTTGTTTGAGGGTGAGAGGTGCACAAACACGAAGGAGAGAGTGAGCGAGTGGAGTCCGCTTCTTCAAAGCAACTGTAAACTTCACTCACCACAACGTAAGGCCCGCCTCTCCCCTCATTCGATTGGACAATGAAAAGACGCGAATGACGTTGGGTGCTTCTCGCTCTCAGCGCTCCTACAAAAACGCGTGCGCGGCAGGCGGCAAAAAAAACGCAAGGCGCTCAGTGCGCACAAACAGCCCGCATACGCTCACTGCCCATAGAATATCATTCAAAAAAGGCGCCTGCAACTGCCATAAACGCTTCTGGTGTGATTGGCCCCAAAGTCTTTTTTTTCTTATAATAAACTGACATGTTGATAACACATTCAGTTTATGTGTTTATGAGTACACTTTCAGAATGCTCTCAGTTACATGAAGATCCATACTGTATGCATCTGTAAGTGTGGTGGTGCTTATGGGGTGTCGCGCTGGGACAAGTGAGCATAAAGGGGATCGCACACCGGCCGCGCAGCTCAAAAAAAAAATCGAACACATTGTTTTCTATGAGTATACGCACACCGGCGCCGCCCAGCTGTGACTCAGGAAGTTGCTCAAATCCCTATCGCGCCACACAGCACCACTCACATAGTTTAACATTAAATAACATCATATTTGTCCCAAATCATTAATGATTAACATTGGCTGCTAACGTATATTTTGCATTTTGAATTAGATGCTATCTGACGAAGCTCACGCTATTTGCACTTCCGGTTTACAATATATCCGAGTTGTCCTAGATGCAACGGGACGCTGAGCTGCGCGGCCGGTGTGCGACCCCCTTAAGAGTGAGAGGGAAAAATCACAGTATACTCACTGCAAAAATCTAGAGTAGACTACACCACTGCAGCTAAGTCACTACATTGACATGGCAAGGTTTAAATAAATACAAATCTTACAGACATACATGATTTTTATACATTTTCTTTCTGTTGTAAGAAGACTTGAAATGACTCTAAACTAAAATGGTAGGACTTTGGACTCGACTTGGGACTTGCCTCATCTTTGACTCGACTTGATTCGGGACTAGAACAAAGACTTGAGACTTACTTGTGACTTGCATAACAATGACTTTGTCCCACCTCTGCTTATTAGTAACGAGAATCAAGTTGTCTTTATGATTAAAATTTTGTATTATTATTTTTTATTAATATTAATATTACAGTTATTTATGTTATAATTATAATAAAAGGCAAAAATGCATTTAAAATGCCATTTTCATGTAATATGACAAACTTCCGGTTTAAGACCCCCCCCACCCCCCCACCCCACTTACGGTTTCATCCGAATACAAATACAAATAATTTTGAGATTGTTACAGATACAAATACTGACTCCGTTGCACAACCCTAGTTTTGTTTGCTTGAGTTTGTTTAAAAAAGGACATCTGACCACCACTGTCTAAGCAACTTGCGTATTTATTGGTAATAGTACATTTTGATTTTGAATTACTAACATTTTATAGTCCGTATGCAATTTTGGTTTAGATAATAACAAAGGAAAAAAGCTGAACTTACAGTTAACAGTCTTAAGAGTTTACAGGTATTAGTTATATAATTGCATTTAATGATTATCGGTTTACACATAACAACCAACACAACATATATCTGCGTAATGTAGAAAGCAGAGTTAAAATGAACATAGCACTATTCCTTAAACCTATCACATCACCCTTCTGATGGTAAAATAACAAAAGAGTATGAGTCCTACATGTGATTCAACAATATATGGAAAAAGAGCAAAACAGAAAGAACAAAATGGCAATTTACAAAATGTCTATATCCGTCCCCTATATTTTTATAAAACATTAAGAAAACACTTTAATTACAATGTTTTGACCGCACTTTATGAGCATGCTTCAATAATTTACTATGTTCTCTAAGCAATAATAGCTATTACAGTCATGAACAAAGTGATATTTGTATAAAAAAAGTAACATTTCACTGTGAAATGACTACACACGTCTGTACGCTGGTTTTTTTTTAAATCTTTGTGCAATTTTTTTAAAAAAATCTTTGAATTTTTCCCAGAATCTTTTAAATGAATTTCCCTCATCTTCCTCCTCTGCAATAAAATCCTGAACATTTTCCATTTGTTCAATTCTCTGTGCTTCCTCAAACATCTCACTAGTGTAGTGTCCTCCATTCTGCACTATCATGTTGTCAATCTTCTTCAGTAGTTCTGTCACTTGCCGTCTGTTACTTAAATCTTTGTTGTTAAAGATATGATAACCACTACAGCTATCTACAATTGATTTTAATTCCTTAACTTGATTTATCTCTGACTCAAATGTCTCACTGTCAATACCATCTCCATTTGTGAAGAGGATTATAAGATGCTTCAGCACATCTTTACCAAAAATGTCTTCAATTTGTGTCAATACCTCTTTCTCCTGCTTTGTGAATCTATTTACAGGAAGTACAAATAAGAATGCATGCACTCCTGGTGAAGACAGAAATACACTCTTTGCAATCTCTTTTGCCAACTCTTCTTCTGGAAGATCAATGTCAAAAAACCCTGGAGTGTCAATGACAGACACAGTTTTGCCATCAATAACTGCTTCTTTAGTACTACAAGACTTTGTTACAGAGATCAGACTTAGCTTGCATAAAAATTTCTCCTCTCCTATTATGGTGTTTCCTGTTGAACTTTTCCCAACACCAGTCTTTCCGAGAAGGAGGATCCTTACATCAGGTGAGTTTGTCTGTGCCTGTTCCGTAACTGGTGAGAAAAACAAAGAAACACACAAAAAACTTCTGTGATTTATTTAAAAAAAAATACATAACTAATTGTCTGTTTTGTTAAATAAAATTAAAGTGGGAAAAAGTGTGACGTGTCAAGTATGAAATTAGAATTCGTGTTAACCCATCCCAATGAGTAGCGAACACACAAACACATTCGCAGGCATCACAGTGAAACCCGGGGGGCAATTGGGATTAAGTTGCCTTGCTCAAGGGCACCTCAATCACAACCTGCCGACCGTGAGATTCAAACCGTTTTTACAAGAGCAACACTTTTTTTAAGGGCACCAATTATCCGATTCATGATTTTTCATTTCCTTTGGTGTGTAAGTTTGTATTAGTTCATGTTAACAATATGCAAAACGTGACAAAAGACTAGAAAATTATGTCGGCATTAGTGGTTATACATTAGCATGGTTTAGGTCTTACTTAATCTCTTATAAAATGGCTGAAATTCCACAGGAGGGCATATTTGATTCATTAGACTTTGCTCCACAAACGTGACACTAAAATGTAACATTATAAGTCTTGAATGGGAAATGAGAGTTGAAAGAATGTCCGGCAGTGAACTAATTGTTTACAGTATTTATATCAAGTCACATTTTTTTTTTTTATGTAGAGATAAGACAATAAGACAGAGATATTTATTATTGAACCAAATCGCTCCAAACATAATATGTCAGATTACAAGTTGCACATAGATGGCTGCACGGTGGTGCCATCTTCCACAGTTAGGAACTTAGGTGTGATGTTCGACAGCAACTTATCCTTCGATAGTCATATCGCCAACGTCTGCCGCACAGCATTCTTCCATCTTAGAAATATCTCAAAAATACGCCATATACTGTCTGCATCAGATGCAGAGAAGCTTATCCATGCTTTTATGACCTCTAGTATAGACTATTGTAACTCGTTACTCGGGGGATGCCATGCAAATCAAGTTAACAAGCTACAGCTAGTTCAAAACGCTTCTGCAAGGGTACTTACTCGATCTAAGAAGTATGACCACATAAGCCCAATTCTGGCATCCTTACACTGGCTACCAGTTAAATATCGTATACAATTTAAAATATTACTAATCACCTACAAAGCCTTAAATGGCCTAGCACCCTCATATCTTAGAGGATTATTATCAGAATACAATCCATCATGTAAGCTGGGATCACAAAATTCTGGCCACTTAATTATCCCTAGAATATCAAAAGTGTCTAAAGGTGGTAGATCCTTTTCCTACTTAGCCCCTAAGCTCTGGAATGATTTACCAAATAATGTTCGAGTATCAGACACAGTCGATCAATTTAAAGCTAAACTTAAGACAATCTTCTTTAACAAAGCATTCACATAAAATGTCCAGTAAATGTACTTTTCCCGCAGTAGTTATTTTGTCTAGAACAAAGCACTCACACACCTCATATTGGGTAATATTCTTATGCCGCAATAGTTAGCCTGTCTGGAACCGAGCTGACTTAAACCACTATACTGTATGACACTTGCATTACATGTGAACAGCCCCTACGCTAATAGGATTCTGTTTCTCTCTCCATGTCTCATCCTCGACCCTGAAAGTTCCTGCAACCGTGAAGGTCATCACACCGTTGATCTACTGACTGTCCTTCTACGAGATGCCCAGCCGATGCCTGACCAGCGACCACCGGCAGAACCAATTTAATTTGCTTACTCATTTACATACCCCCATAGTATTTATATATGAAGAGTTTGGTTCCAAAACGCAATAAATCCATTTTGACAAATTTTGGTAAAAACGTGTTTTCTATACCAAGAAAGTGACAAGATGAAAACAACTATTTTCTGTTACAAACTTTCACATAGCATCTTTAGGTTATAAAAACATAAAAAATTCAAATCCATAACTTGATTTTCAAAGATTTATTATAAAAACGGATCATTTTTTCCACAAAATGCACTAAATCCATGACAAGTTTTTATTCAAAATGCTATAAATCTATTGCATCAATAGCCTATATAAATGTGCATTCATCTTTGCCATGTTATATTCATTTAGTTGACTAGTTGTACACACTAATTAAAAATATAAACATTAATGTCATTAATCAAAACACTTACTTTGTCATATTAAGATCACTGTCATTGCGGTTACTTGACGTCCTCGCTTAACGTCTTTCACAGAGATCAGCTGTAAAATGTTTTTGGTCCTGCTCGATTTTCATTGACTTTGAGTAAAATTATGTAAAGTTTTTCATAAGATCCTCTGGGGTCAATGTGTTAGCATGAGAAGCTTGCTGTCGGGAGAACAAGCACCCGTCTCCCGAGTGCCTCTCAGGGAAATATTAGATGCTGATGGCTTACGTTTCTTTCCCGTCACAGAAAACCATCACAGGTTTAGCGATGCAATTAAAGTATTATTTTGTTTTGTTTGTTGATCACGAAGTACAAAGTAGATGAGGAAAACTAGGACTCCGTGGACTCAGCGCGTCCGCCATTGTTTGTTTACATTGCGTGAATGGTCCGCTCTAATATCAGAAATGGATTTATTGCATTCTGTAAAAAAGGAGCAGTGGCGTTTATCGCATTTTGGGAAAAAAGGGAGAAAAGATGACAGAATAACACGGCGGATATTGCATTTTGCGTAAAATTAAGAATTTACTTTTAACTACTGACCTGATATAATACTGATTTTGGCAGTAACTCATTTTTTTCAAAAATGGCGTTTATCGCGTTTTGGAACCAAACTCTTCATATATATATGTATCGCTCTCAAGGGTTTTTTCCCTCCTAGGAGTTTTCCCCCTGGACCAGCCAGGAGGATTTTTCTCCTAGGGGTTTTTTCATCCCCTGGAGAGTCCGCCACCTTTGCCTTAACTTACTACTTTACTGTATACGTTACATCATTACTATGCTCGCTTTCTATGCTTTTCATACATCTATTACTGTAAAGCTGCTTTGAAACAATTAACTATTGTGAAAAGCGCTATATAAATAAAATTGAATTGAATATCGTAATTTAGTCAGAAACGTCAAGATTGTGAGGCAAACAAATCGTTTAATATGCTTGGAATAAAATGCTTGGATATTCAATTTTCTTGGACTCTTGGGGATTTATGAAAACAATTTGTTTTGGTCAATTTCACCAAAGCGGATAAAGGGAAGATTTTGAAGGTAAGTTCAATTCAATTTAATTCAATTTTATTTATATGGCGCTTTTCACAAAAGTTAATTGTTTGAAAGCAGCTTTACATTAATAGAAGCAGTGAAAAGCACAGAAAAACAACAGATAGCACAAAAAAATACACGATAGCATAAGCAATTAAATTTGCTGCGGCTATGATATTATAAGCGAATGTATTACTAAAGTAACGTCTAGAAGTGGAAGCTAAGTTAAGCCCAAAAAGGCTGCCTCCCCGGGGTAAAAACCCCCCTAGGAGAAAAAAACCCGGGTTTTTTAGCCGAGGAAGTAAACAAAAGCCCTAGGAGGGAAAAACCCTTGGGAGATATTATATATTTATATATATATATACACACACATATAAATGAATAAGGAGATTATGCGGAGAGTAAGCGGGTTCTGCTGGTGATTGTTGGTCAGGCATCAGCTGGGCATCACGTTGAAGGACGCCAATAGATCATAGGTGTGGCAACTTCCACATCTACTGGAACTGGGTCTGTTTGTCTCATTGCCCTCTGGGTCAATGACAAGACAGGGAGAGAATAGCAAACTCATATTAGCGTAGGGGCCGTTCACATGTAATGAAGTGTCACACAGTGATGTGGTTTAAATCAGCTTAGTTCCAGACAGACTAACTATTGCGGCATAATTATGTTATCCACAGTTGAGGATTTTGCAAATTGGGGGCCCACTGCGAAGGTATATATGGTAACTAAGGGTCACCTTTCGATCTTTAAGAGAAAATGAAACCTGTCGACCCGTTTGACTAAGGCCTGAAGCCCCACTGTCGTTGTTAATGCAGGTTCAGTGGCAAACGGGTCTATATTGCATACTATTTACAAGACCATGAGAAAACGCCAAACATTGCAACCCGACCATACGTGCCAACCCGTTTGACTAAGGCTGGAGGCCCCACTGTCATCGTTAATGCAGGTTCAGTGGCAAACGGGTCTGTATGGCATACTATTCACAAGACACACGAAAACGCCAAAATCGCAACCCGACCATACGTGCCAACCCGTTTGACAAGGCTGGAGGCCCCACTGTCGTCGTTAATGCAGGTTCAGTGGCAAATGGTCACAACCCGACCATACGTGCCAACCCGTTGGTGATGCAGATGTAACCCACTCAAATAATTGAATTGATGGATTGAATATTTCTGTCACTCATACCTGAGAATAAGTGTTTTTTTATTATCATTGTTTTTTTTTATTTGTATTTTTTTTTACCTGATGCATGTTTAGTCATGTAAAATTCATTTATATATATGTGTGTATTATTTTTTTTTTGTGAATTGTAATGGATTATTAGAGAAGTTGAGTCGATTGATACTGACGTCACTTGTGCGCAAGCTTGTGGTGAAAGATGTGCGCTGCATTTTGGAAGCTGCTCAACTTAAACCATCCTTGCAAATCTCTATCTAAATACATGCTAAAACAGTTTCATAGCGTTAGGTAAGGTTTAATCATTCTTATTTTCTTAATAATTTCTGTGTATTTTAATTTTTAATGTAAGATGATGGTGGGTGGTGCCGTCTGTGAATCGGGCATAAAGTTTGCAAACTGAGTTTTTTTTCTTCTCTTTCCTTTTCTTCATATTATAGTCATTGTTGTTTAAATAGTTTTGAGATTGTATTTAAACAATATATGTTTACATAATGTTTTAAGTTGAAAGTGATAAACGTTATGTGAATGTAGTGGAGTGACGTTGACGTCACTTGTGCGCCAGCTTGTGGTGAAAGATGTGCGCTGCATTTTGGCAGCTGCTCAACTTAATCCATCCTTGCAAATCTCTATCTAAATACATGCTTAAACTGTTTCATTGCGTTAGGTAAGGATTGCAGCATGTGTTTGATGAAATTGAACTGTTTCATCACGCTGTGATTGTTTTGGGATTCGGGTCGATATGGACGCGATACGGTGGAATTTGCTACAGATGCACTGCGCACTCACAGGACTCGACAACTAAAGTTAGTTTTTCTTCAGCGTTTGGATTCGTTTGGATTCGTTGGGAAATCTGTAGGCTTTCTTTCCTTTATATACACACACACAGACTGAACTGAGCTAAACACATTTCTACCTCAAATTGAGAACTTTGGTACTTTACAATATTTGGATTCATACTGTTTGGGATATGTATATTTTTTTTGTTACTTCAATTGTTGAATGATATCTTTTATTGTTCAATGGGTCAATTGTGAACGGAAAGAAAAAGTTGAATAAACTTGCAATGCAGTTCAAAGTTATAAAGAAGAAAAAGGGTAGTAAATACACTACTATTCACTCAGGTTAATTCTTGTGTTCGTGCCTTTATTCAAGCAGTTATATATATATATAAATTAAATAAGATCTGATTTCATATAAGTGCAGACACACTATTCTTAAACTATATATTTTTTTGTTGTTGTGTGAAACCCCGAACCCAGGACTCCAAACATTAAGATAAGCTGAGATTTAAGTGATCTCAGACCTAGTAGATATTTTTCCTCATTTTCTTTAAAGTGAATCCAACGTATGGGTTACAGAATAGAGAGTGAAAAATTTGGCGCCCAACGTGGGGCTGCGCTTGTGTGATAAAACTAATCTTTATTAATTCAGTTATTTTCTAACCTTTTTTTCCACTGTCTTGAATACTTTTTTTCTTTTTCCTTTCAACGTGGACTTGTGTAAGCAGTATAACTGTGATCCTGAAAGGTCTGTGTTACTTACCAATGTAGACCCAAATACTACCCTCACGGATGTGAGAAGATTTTTCGATCATCTAGATGAGGTAGTGAAGACAGAATGGGTAGGTGACAGATTTTCAGGGGAGATGATTTGTGAATTTCAGGAGGTTGCTACCCCATTAATAGCAGAAGAAGAGTATCTGAGTGCTGATGGCAAAAGTATATTGAAAATTGTACCCTTAGATGTTGGACAGATCAAAGAGAAGAAGCATTCCTCTAACAGTCTGACAGCATCACAGACTACATATACATGTTAAACCTCGGATGATATGGCTGATCAGCTGTTGGCACAAATAGAAAGTTTAGCCCAACTACACCATGTAGATGCAGGCGATTTAAGTATACAGGTTGCATCTAAACTTGCACACAAATCTGACGGAGATGACAGAGGCCCTAGCACATCAAGTCCCGCTCCTAGAAAAATCTGTGACCGCCCTGCAGCTATGGTAAATTCACGACTACAGTCTGCATCAAAAGTGTCCTTTGCAAAGCAAGCCGATCCACCTCTAATAGAGGCTAATGTAATGAACGAGACTCCTGTCACATTTACCATACCGCAGGAGGTGAAGCGCGTAGTGGTGGAACATGTAGTTAAACATAACCAAGACTATATAGGACATGTATCCTCACCTCATAAATTGAGAATGTTCTCAGGGAATTTTCCCAAGCCTAATGGTGAAGTAGACTTCACCACATGGCAATTGTATGTGAAGCAACTACTAGCAGATACTGCTGTGATGGAAAGACATAAATCAAGACTTATCTTGGATAGCCTACCCCCCCCTGCTCTTAATGTCGCTTTAAGCGTAGGCATGGATGTAAAACCAGAAGTGTATGTGCTGGAGCTAGATAAAGCTTATGGTAGTGTAACTGGTGGAGATGAACTCTACATACAGTTTATTGAGACGCACCAAAACCAGGGTGAGAAGTCTTCTGATTATTTGAGGCGGCTCCATTCTCTGATGCAGGAAGTAGTTGAAAAGAAAGGAGTGATTGACAAAAATTCGGATACACTGCTTCTTAAGCAGTTCATCAGAGGGTGCTGGGACAAAGTTCTGATAACTCAGTTGCGTCTTAAAGATTTACTAACAGATTTGCCAAAACCTGACTTGAGCTATTCTAGCTTGCTATTCAAATTGAGGTCTTATGAGCATGAGAAGCAGCTCAAAGAGAACCGTATGAATCTCCATTTATGTACGCCTAAGGTTAGAGCTCAAAGCCAAGTGCAGTTAACTGTAGACTCAGGATTTGGAGCAAGTAATGCAAAAGAGAAAGACCATCTGGCATTGACAAACCGTATAAAAGAGCTTGAAGCTGAGGTGGTTAAAGCAAAGGCACAGAAGCCAACCTCAGCTGAGACATGTACAGCTGATCACCGTCCTGCAAATATGCCTAAGAAGAAAAGAGGCAAAGAAGCAAAACTATCACGCCCTGTGCCGCAAATACAAACTAGGTCACTGCCTATAAGTGGGTTTTGTTACCGTTGTGGCGAAGACTCTCACTATTTGCAACAATGTCCTAATCCAGTGAATGCAGCTTTGGTCCAGCAAAAGTTAGTGCAGAGGCATGAGCAAAGAAGTCCTCTAAATAGAATGCCCAATGCACATTTAAACACAGAGTAGTCTCTGTTGTGGAACGAACAGAGGCTGGGATTGTAAAAAGTTCCATTGAAAATACCAACCAGGCCCCTAAGGGGTTAATCGGAGAACCTTGGGAAAGCAGAGCTTGGCTAGATGGTGTTGAATGTCAGTGTCTAATCGACACTGGGTCACAGGTAACATGTGTATCAGAATCTTTCTACAACCAATACTTACAAAGTAGGGCCATAACTCCCATGAGAAATTTACTCAGAGTAGAAGGAGCTGCAGGGCAAATCGTCCCCTATTTGGGGTTCATTGAGATAGAAGTACAGTTCCCTAAGGTTGTTTGTGGGAAGGATGCAGTTGTAGGTGCATTAGCACTTGTCTGCCCAGATCAAACCTACAGTGCTCATCTGCCCTTGTTGGTAGGCACGAATGTCCTCCGCCAGCTAATGAATGATTGTAAGGTGCTGCGGGGGAGTGAATATCTACAACATCTCCCCATCGGCACCCATTGGATAGCTGCATATCAGGAGTGTGATAAGATTTTGACACATTGTAATAGGACACAGCACACTGCTCCAGTTAGACTGTCGGGCAGAAAGGCAGTAACTATAGCCAAAGGAGAAAAGTGTGAAGTAACTGGAGTCTATCGAGCTAAGGATTGTGGTAAGAGCAGGACAATGATACTTGATGAACCGCTGATGCAACATGTTCCAGGAGGTTTAGTAGTGGAATGTAAATTGATACAAGCAGAGCCGAGAGCTCGAAATAAAGTCAAAGTAGTCATTCGAAACGTTTCGAACCACAATGTGACATTGCAGCCAAAGGGAGTGCTTGCAGAGTGTTCAGCGGTGGACTGGATTAAGCCTGTCCCCATTCATGAAAACTCTAGCACCTCCCAAGTGATCACGTCTCTGATGGCACCGCTTTCAGCCAAGTCAGAAGACCCTGTGATTTTGGATTTTGGTGACTCTCCTATTTGTGAAGAGCTTAAAACCCACATCACTGAAAGAATAAATTGTGAAACATCAAGCGCATTTTCAAAGCATGACTTAGATGTGGGGCGAGTGTCAGGAGTGGCACATCGCATAGAGTTAGTTGAACATGTCCCCTTTAAAGAGCGTACTCGACGTGTCTCTCCAGCTGATTTTGAGGATCTGAGGAAACACTTATTAGATCTGCTTGCTAGTGAGATTATAGAGGAGTCTAACAGCCCATATGCTTCCCCAGTAGTACTGGTGAGGAAGAAAAATGGTGACTTGAGAATGGTGGTAGACTACCGTAAGCTTAACAAGTTGACCAAGAAGGATGCATACCCTCTCCCTAGGATTGAGGAGACATTTGCCTTGTTGTCAGGTTCTAAATGGTTCTCAGTCCTAGACTTAAAGAGTGGGTATTATCAGCTGGAAGTGGAAGAGAGTGACCACCATAAAACGGCATTCACTACACCGTTCGGGAACTGGCAATTCAAACGTTTACCACAAGGGCTGACAAACTCTCCTGCAACTTTTCAAAGGACCATGGAAAAGGTCATGGCTGGTCTGAATTTGCAGGAGGTTATAGCTTTTCTTGATGACTTGATTATTTTTTCTGACACCCTTGAACAGCATGAGGATAGGCTCATGAAGGTACTCCAACGGATTTCAGCTTTTGGGCTGAAGTTGGCACCTTCCAAGTGCAAATTTTTTCAAACCTCTGTAAATTATCTAGGGCATGTTATTTCTGCTCAAGGTATACACCCTGACCCGGACAATGGCCAGTCCCAAAAACTGTCAGAGATTTGAGGTCATTTCTAGGATTCACAGGGTACTATCGTCGTTTTGTTGAGGGTTACTCTCAGATAGTTAAGCCCCTCAATGCTTTATTGCAGTGTGAGTTCTCTACCAGACATTCAACTTCATCTTACCGTGGTAAGGGTAAAGTACAACCTCTAGCTGGAAGATGGGATGATAATTGCCAAGCTGCTTTTGACTCTATCATACTGAAGCTTACAACAGCATCCATTTTGGGTTTTGCAGATTGGAGGTTACCCTATATCGTCCACACTGATGCCAGCGTCAGTTGCATAGGTGCTGCTTTATATCAAGTTCAGAATGGGAAGACCAGAGTAATTGCCTATGCCAGCCGTGGCCTTTCAAAGAGCGAGAAAAACTACCCTGTGCATAAGTTAGAATACTTAGCACTAAAATGGGCTGTGTGTGAGAAATTTCACGATTTTCTGTATGGTACAAAATTTACCATATTAGCGGACAACAACCCATTAGTGTATGTGCTCACTGCAGCTGGTCATAGGTGTCTCTCAGCCCTGTCAATGTATGATTTTGATATCAAATACAGAGCCGGCAAAACTAATGCTGACGCCGATGGGCTCTCCCGGCATCCTCAAGAGCCATTAATTGATGATGCAGAGACCATCAGTATGGATGAGCGAGTGGCTAATTTGATTAATAGAGCAGAGTGTGCAGAGGCTGAGTTTGAGAAGTTTGATCAGGAAGCTATTAAGACCGTGCAGTTACAGCATTTGGCTTATTGCGAGACACATACGGTACAGTCAGGTATGGAAGAAGACCTGCAGGAAGGCAACATCAGTCCGTCTCCGGCTGTAGAAATGCTTCTTTGCGATGGTAATGTTGTCCCAGATAGCCTGATTGAGCCTTGCCACTGGCCTGGACAAACTGCTTTACCCAGTATGACTCCGGCAGATTGGTACAAGTTACAAAGAGAGGATGTCTCTATCAGGAGAGTAATCCACCTGGTCGAGTCTGCTGAGAATTTATCTTGAGCAGAAAAACTCAAAGAATCAAAAGAAGTGAATCTAATGCTGAGAGAGATACACAAAATGAGTTTAGTTGAAGGTGTGCTATATCGTATGGTATCTGATCAGTATGGCCAAAAATATGGACAGTTGGTAGTTCCCCATAGTTTCAGGAAAAGGGCTCTTGATGGAGTTCATGATGAAACTGGGCACATGGGGTATGAAAGGACTTTGGAACTAGCAAGAGCTCGATTTTATTGGCCTAAAATGGCAGAATATGTGGAAAGAAAATGCAAAACATGTGAGAGGTGTGTGAAGAGAAAAGCTCGGGCACAAAGAGCTGCAGAGCTAGTAAACATCAAAGCATATGCTCCTTTAGAGTTAGTCTTTATTGAATATCTGTCCTTAAAACCGGATTCGAGTGACACCCATGACATTTTAGTCATTACGGACCATTTCACAAAGTTCTCGTGGGGATTTCCCACAAAAGATCAAACAGCCAAAACGGTGGCTTCAGTGATGTGGGAAAATCTGATTTGCAATTTCGGTTTTCCTAAGAGAATTCACAGTGATCAGGGTGCCAATTTTGAGTCTGAGTTGGTGAAAGAATTGTGCACAATAGCTGAGGTTAAATCACGCACTACACCCTATCACCCTCGGGGTAACCCAGTAGAGAGGTTCAATCGGACTCTCCTTGATCTCCTGGGAACCCTGAGTGATAAAAAGAAAGAGCAATGGAGGAAATATGTTCGTCCCCTAGTCCATGCGTATAATTGCACTAGGAGTGATGCGACCGGAGAGTCTCCTTTCTTCTTGATGTTTGGTCGTCAAGCTCGCTTGCCGATTGACCTTTGTTTTGGTATTAACCCAAAGGGGCATAACCCCACAACTCATACTCATTATGTGACAGAGTTGAAACGACGGTTGAAATATGCTTACCAGTTGGCTGTTCAAAATGCTGAAAAGCGACAATTGATGAATAAAGCTAGGTGGGATAGTAAGGTGACAGCTGCTGCAGTAGAAGTTGGCGATCGGGTTCTTGTAAAGAACGTCAACATCCGAGGAAAGCATAAAATTTCCGATCGTTGGGAATCTGTGGTATATGTGGTGTGTTACGAGGTAGTGTTTGTTTTGTTTACCTTTTCTCTTTATAGGTTAATTGGATCCACCTGTTTCCAATTTCCGTTGGATACTTAAGAGATCTGGATCCTCACACCAGGGCTCATTCTCATTTGGCTTGGTTTTGAGTCTGGCTGGACCTTTTGTTTTGTTGTGCCTCTTTATATTTAAGTTGATTTTTCTGTTAAGTTAGGTGTATGTTTATGTTTAATTTGGTTACATTTAAACCCCTTTATTAAATAAATTATATTTTGAACTTGCACCTTTGTGTTTTGTTGCTTCCTTGAAATGGGTGGTAACAAAATGGGGGCTCGTCCGGAAAATATTTTGTTAGCAAATTTGGTAAGGTCCAGTTTTATTTAGAGGAACGTTTGTCTCTTGAATTTGTGCTAGCACCGGCAGAAATGTAGGCGGAGCACATTATTTGATTCACCTGTGTGTTTAACTCAGCTAATGTGTTAGCAAGCACACATGTGTTTAGTTGGGAGTAGTAAGGAGTCTGTTTGGTGTCCTTTTGTATATTAGATATGCTTCATCTTTGGTTGTTGGTTGGTGAAGAAAGAGAAATTTAAGGAAAACTAAACTGAAACCACATTACGTTGGGTAAGTTACTTTTGCTTTCCTCCCAAATTGTCGTGAGAACGTTTTTCTATTTTTGTGTAGAGAATGATGTCTAGTTTATTCATAATATTCAATAATCTATTATTGACATGTTAGTTTGTCAACAAACTCATTGTATTCTGTAGCACAGTTGTGGTATTTCCCCAGTAGGTTTAACAACGCGTTGCGTTGGTTTGTTGTTTTAGTTTGTTATTTTTGTGCTTTTTGCTGGGTTGAGAGCACTGCCGCTTTTGCGTGTCTCACTGGTTTGTCCGTGAGATTATACGATTGACGGTATTTGAGTGCTTAAAAAGACTCAACTCTTGGCATGGGCATGAAGATTAGGGTCTACTTATTGTAGGGAAAAAGGGAAATAGAGTAGGGGGGAATAATCACGATTTGTGTTTACAGGTAGTTTGAGAACAGTTGAATCTCGTTGTAAATGGTTGAGTTAGACTTATTTTTTGAGTCTCCTAGTGAGGAACTGTTTGATCAGCTAACAAAGAAACAATTGTTGGTGGTTGCTGCAAAATATGATATACAGTTAAATACTTAGGATAAAAAGTTGAAGGACAGTGTTGCATTAATTGTTAAAACTGCTCTTATTAACTTGAATGTCCTTGATACTAGTGAGTTTGGTTCTGATCGTGTTGGCGAAATGGCTTCAACATTCTCTTTTGAGCAGAGGAAAGAACTGATGCTTTTAGAGTTAGAAAAGGTAAGACTGAATCGTGAAGTTGAGATTCGTAAATTGGAGGTTGAGGCTGTGCGTTTTCAGTTGATTGGGGAAGGCAAGTTGGCAGGGACTGGTGTATCCAGTTCTGTAATGGGGTTGGATGTTGCCAATAATATTAGACTGTTGCCCAAGTTCAGTGAAACTGATGTTGATACTTTCTTCAGTTTATTTGAACGTTTGGCAAGTATGATGAAATGGCCTGAGAAGGAGCAGACCGTAATGCTGCAGTGTGTGTTGGCGGGTAAGGCACAAAAGGCCATTTCTGCCTTAAGTACTCATGATGGTCAAAGCTATCAAAAGGTAAAAGAGGCTGTGTTAAAGGTTTATGAGTTGGTGCCAGAGGCCTATAGGCAGAAATTTAGGAACATGCGGAAACTTACAGAACAGACGTATTCTGAATTTGTGAAAGATTGTGTTCTGCCTCAGGAACAGATGCGTATGAAAATCTTTGAATTGTTTTTGTTAGAGCAATTTAAAAGTACTTTGCCTGAGCATGTGTCCATTTTTCTGACCGATTGTAATGTTATATCTACAGAAGAAGCTGCAGTTCTTGCTGATGAGTATGTACTCAATCATAAGGTAGAACTTAAGAAAGGTAGGTCAAAGTTCACTGATAATCCTGAAGATGGTGCAGTTCCCCGTCATGTCCCTTCTGATAAAGGAGAGAGGAATTTGAGAAATGATGTTGACAATAATGACCGTTGTGCTTATTGTCATCTAAAGGGACATTGGAAAAAGGATTGTCTAGCACTTAAAGGAAAAGTGATGCGTACCAAATCTGAACTAAAGCCTACTCTTACTGTTTCATCTGTTGAGAGTGACATTAATATTGATTGTTGCCTTGATGTTTTACAGAATGTGGCGAAACCTGTGGTACTTTGTAATGATGGAGACACTGGCTATGCTGCTTTTATTACAGATGGCTATGTGTCATTACTTGGATGTGACAAGCAGGCCCCTGTTAAGGTGTTGAGAGATACTGGTGCATCAGAGTCATTTATCTTGGAATTTGTTCTGCCTTTTTCGCAGAAATCTGATACAGGGAATAGTGTGTTAATTAGAGGTATTGGACTGCAAACACTTTCTGTTCCCTTGCATAATGTGTTCCTTCAATCAGATTTAGTAAATGCACCAGTGGTGTTGGGAGTTCAACCTTCTCTGCCAGTGGAGGGAGTTTCAGTTATTTTGGGAAATAACCTGGCAGGTGAAAGTACTAGATATCCTGCAGCCTATCCCATGCGTTCCCTTACAACACGGTCTGTTGTTAAAGCTTTGACCCAGTTTATATCTATTTTTGGAATTCCAAAAATTGTTCAGAGTGATCAGGGTACAAATTTTACGTCAAATATGTTTCAGGAAGTGTTGAGACAGCTTGGCATCAAACACAACAGGTCAAGTGCATACCATGCTGAAAGTCAAGGTGCTTTAGAGCGTTTCCATCAGACTTTAAAGTCTCTATTGAGGGCATATTGTACTAAGCTTAAGGGTGATTGGGAGGAAGGGTTGCCATGGATGTTGCTGGCTGCTCGTGAGGTTATTCAGGAGAGTTTGGGGCTAAGCCCTAATCAGTTAGTTTTTGGACACAGTGTACGAGGACCATTGGCAGTATTGTGTGATGGTGTTTTGCCACCGGAGCCACCACAGAGTTTGATTCAATATGTGCAGGGTTTTTGTCGACGTTTAATTTTGGCTGGAGAATTTGCAAAGGAAAACCTGGAAAAAGCTCAGAGAAAGATGAAATGTTGGTTTGACCGCAAGTCAGAGGTTCGCAGGTTTATGAGCCCACCCCCATGTCCCTATGACACTGTGGTGCAAAGATATTTATCTGGGCATTTTATAATGGCAGTCTATGGGATAGGTTGCTAGGGTGCCCAAAATGGTTGCTAGGGTAACCTTACACCCCATTGTGGGGGACGTCCTGACAGAGTCTAGCACCCTTTTCAAACTTAGTAACCCACATGTTTCTACGAAATCCTCGCTCATACCTATGACCCGTCAAAGTTTTTGCAATGTTAAGTCTATGGGATTTTCCCCCATTGACTTTTCATTGGGGCACTTTTGGGCGCCTCTTACACCCCAGGGGTACAATTTACACCCCATTGTGATGTATGTTCTTACAGAGTCTACCACCCTCTTCAAACAATGTAACCCACATGTTTCTACAAAATCCTCGAGCAGAGCTATGACCCGTCAAAGTTCATCGCAATGTTAAGTCAATGGGATTTTTTGGGTGGTTTTTCGCCCCCCTTTCGGAAACCCTGCACCCGATCGTTTATAAAAGTCATAGCACACCTCTCCTCAATAATCCGGTCGATTTGAGCCCTCTTTCATGGGACTACGGCAAACCGTGTGGGATGAGTTACGCGCCGAAAAAGTGTCCAGACATAAGAATAATAATTATTATTATAACTAGATAGGTACATTTCCTGAAGAAAATGTGAGTGGTGCTTGCCGTGGCAAAATTCGAGGGACAGTATATGATTATACTCCAAACCACAAGTAAAACAATCCAACTCCCGTGTCTCTACGATGTTCTAATGTGGAGATATAAGGCTTTGTTCATTCGGTTGCTAGGGTACTGTATTTGGTTGCTATGGAAAAAAATTGACATCCACTAGTGATTACACTCCGAGTCATGAGTCAAACGGTCCAACCCCGTGTCTTTATGATGTTCTGATGCAGAGATATAAGGCTTTGTTTATTTGGTTGCTAGGGTACTGTATTTGGTTGCTAGGGAAAAATTTGGCATCCCATAATGATTACACTCTGAGTCATTAGTCATACGGTCCAACCCCCGTGTCTCTACGACGTTCTGAAGCGGAGATATAAGGCTTTGTCTACTCTGTTGCTAGGGTACTGTATTTGGTTACTAGGGAAAAAATTGGCATCCCATAATGTTTACACTCTGAGTCATTAGTCATACGGTCCAACCCCCGTGTCTCTACGACGTTCTGATGCGGAGATATAAGGCTTTGTTTACTCTGTTGCTAGGGTACTCTATTTGGTTGCTAGGGAAAAAATTGGCATCCCATAATGATTACACGCCGAGTCATTAGTCATACGGTCCAACCCCCGTGTCTCTACGACGTTCTGATGCGGAGATATAAGGCTTTGTTTACTCTGTTGCTAGGGTACTGTATTTGGTTGCTAGGGAAAAAATTGGCATCCCATAATGATTACACTCTGAGTCACGAGTCAAACGGTCCAACCCCCGTGTCTCTACGATGTTCTGATGCGGAGATATAAGGCTTTGTTTACTCTGTTGCTAGGGTACTGTATTTGGTTGCTAGGGAAAAAATTGGCATCCACTAGTGATTACCCTCCGAGTCATGAGTCAAACGGTCCAAACCCCATGTCTCTACGATGTTCTGATGCGGAGATATAAGGCTTTGTTTACTCTGTTGCTAGGGTACTGTATTTGGTTGCTAGGGGAAAAAATGGCATCCACTAGTGATTACCCGCCGAGTCACAAGTCAAACGGTCCAACCCCCGTGTCTCTACAATGTTCTGATGCGGAGATATAAGGCTTTGTTTACTCTGTTGCTAGGGTACTGTATTTGGTTGCTAGGGAAAAAAATTGGCATCCCATAATGATTACACTCCGAGTCATGAGTCAAATGGTCCAACCCCCGTGTCTCTACGATGTTCTGATGCGGAGATATAAGGCTTTGTTTACTCTGTTGCTAGGGTACTGTATTTGGTTGCTAGGGGAAAAATTGGCATCCCATAATGATTACACTCCGAGTCACGAGTCAAACGGTCCAACCCCCGTGTCTCTACGATGTTCTGATGCGGAGATATAAGGCTTTGTTTACTCTGTTGCTAGGGTACTGTATTTGGTTGCTAGGGAAAAAAATTGGCATCCCATAATGATTACACTCTGAGTCACGAGTCAAACGGTCCAACCCCCGTGTCTCTACGATGTTCGGATGCCGAGATATAAGGCTTTGTTTACTCTGTTGCTAGGGTACTGTATTTGGTTGCTAGGGAAAAAAATTGGCATCCCATAATGATTACACTCCGAGTCACGAGTCAAACGGTCCAACCCCCGTGTCTCTACGATGTTCGGATGCCGAGATATAAGGCTTTGTTTACTCTGTTGCTAGGGTACTGTATTTGGTTGCTAGGGAAAAAAATTGGCATCCCATAATGATTACACTCCGAGTCACGAGTCAAACGGTCCAACCCCCGTGTCTCTACGATGTTCGGATGCCGAGATATAACTGTTTGAATTTTATGTTGCTAGGGTGCTCAAAAGTTGTTGCTAGGGGCGTGGCTTGGGAGTGGTCAATGATGTGGCCAGTGATTACACTTCGAGTCACAAGTAAAACGGTCCAACCCCTGTGTCTCTACGATGTTCTTATGCCGAGATATAACCGTTTAAATTTTGTGTTGCTAGGGTACTCAAAAGTGGTTGCTAGGGGCGTGGCTTAATCCCTCTGTCAGGATCCTGAGAGACTGATTGGATGCCTGAGTAAAATGAGCCCACCCCCATGTCTCTATGACACTGTGGTGCAAAGATATCCATCTGGGCATTTTATAATGGCAGTCTATGGGAGATGTTGCTAGGGTGCCCAAAATGGTTACTAGGGGCGTGGCTTAATAGCTCTGGGACTCTCCTAAGAGATTGATTGGGTGCCTGAGTAAAATAAGCCCACCCCCTTGATTCTACGAGACTGTAATGCGAAGATATCCCATCAGGAACATTTTTATTACCTTATATGGGCATGTTCCCTGACCCATTATAAGTCAATGGGGCACTTTTGGGCGCCTCCTACACCCCAGGGGTACAACTTATACCCCATTGTGATCCATGTTCTTACAGAGCCTACCACCCTCTTCAAATGTTGTAACCTACATGTTTCTACAAAATCCTTGAGCGGAGCTATGACTCGTCAAAGTTGGGCCCAATGTTAAGTCAATGGGATTTTTCGGGTGGTTTTTCGCCCCCCTTTCGGAAATCCTGCACCCGATCCCTTATAAAAGTCATAGCAGACGTGTCCTCAATATGTCGGTCATTTTGAGCCCTGTTTCATTGGTCTACGACAAACCGTGCGGGACGAGTTACGCGCCGAAAAAGTGTCCAGATATAAGAATAAATAAATAAATAATAAGTATGAGCAATAGTAATAGTGATGCCTTGCATAAATGCAAGCACCACTAATAATAATATCCCTGAGGAATAGTAATAGTGATGCCTTGCATAAATGCAAGCACCACTAATAAGAATAATATCCCTGAGGAATAGTAATAGTGATGCCTTGCATAAATGCAAGCACCACTAATAATAATAACTAGATAGGTACATTTCCTGAAGAAAATGTGAAGTGGTGCTTGCCGTGGCAAAATTCTGGGGGCAATGTATGATTATACTCAGAGTCACGAGTCAAACGGTCCAACCCCCGTGTCTCTACGATGTTCTGATGTGGAGATATAAGGCTTTGTTTATTGAAGGTAGTATGATTAGCATGATGTTAGCATAATTAACGTGAAGGTAGTATGATGTTAACATGATTAGCATGAAGCTAGCATAAAGCGAACATCATTAGCATGAAGCTAACATGATGTTAATATGATTAGCATGAAGTTAGCATGATGTTAGCATGATTATCAGGAAGTTGGCATGATGATAGCATGAAGCTAACATGATTAGCATGAAGTTAGCATGAAGCTAGCATGATTAGCATGAAGCTAGCATGATTAGCATGAAGCTAGCATGATTAGCATGATGTTAGCATGATTAGCATGATTAGCATGATGTTAGCATGATTAGCATGAAGTTAGCATGAAGCTAGCATGATGTTAACATGATTAGCATGAAGCTAACATGATTAGCATGAAGTTAGCATGATTAGCATGAAGCTAGCATGATGTTAGCATGATGTTAGCATGATTAGCATGATGTTAGCATGATTAGCATGAAGTTAGCATGAAGCTAGCATGATGTTAACATGATTAGCATGAAGCTAGCATGAAGCTAACATGATTACCATGAAGTTAGCATGAAGCTAGCATTAAGCTAGCATGATTAGCATGAAGCTAGCATGAAGCTAGCATGATTAGCATGAAGCTAGCATGATTAGCATGATGTTAGCATGATTAGCATGATGTTAGCATGATTAGCATGAAGCTAGCATGAAGCTAGCATGATAAGCATGAAGCTAGCATGAAGCTAACATGATTAGCATGAAGTTAGCATGATTAGCATGAAGCTAGCATGATGTTAGCATGATGTTAGCATGATGTTAGCATGATTAACATGATGTTAGCATGAAGCTAACATGAAGCTAGCATGAAGCTAGCATGATTAGCATGAAGCTAACATGATTAGCATGAGGCTAGCATGATTAGCATCAAGCTAGCATGATGTTAGCATGATTAGCATGAAGTTAGCATGATGTTAGAATGATTAGCATAAAGATAGCATGATGTTAGCATGATTAGCATGAAGCTAGCATGATGTTAGCATGATTAGCAAGAAGTTAACATGAAGTTAGCATAAAGCTAGCATGATTTAACGTGAAGTTAGCAAGATTTATTATGAAATTAGCATTAAGCTAGCATGAAACTAGCATGAAGCTAGTATGACTTAGCATTAAGCTAGCATGAAGCTAACATGACCCAAAGACCCAACCCCCATGTCTCTATGATGTTCGGATCCAGAGATATAAGGCTTTGTTTATTATGTTGCTAGGGTGCTCATATTTGGTTGTTAGGGGCGTGGCTTGGGAGTGGCCAATAATGTGGCCAGTTATTACACTCTGAGTCACAAGTAAAATGGTCCAACCCCCGTGTCTCTACGATGTTCTGATGCGAAGATATAAGGCTTTGTTTATTGGGTTGCTAGGGTGCTCATATTTGGTTTCTAGGGGCGTGGCTTGGGAGTGGCCAATGATGTGGCCAGTGATTACATTCCGAGTCACAAGTAAAACGGTCCAACCCCCGTGTCTCTACGATGTTCTGATGCCGAGATATAACTGTTTCAATGTTATGTTGCTAGGGTGCTCAAAAGTGGTTGCTAGGGGCGTGGCTTAATACCTCAATAAGGATCCTGAGAGACTGATTGGATGTCTGGGTAAAATGAGCCCACCCCCAAGTCTCTATGACACTGTGCTGCAAAGATATCCATCCTGGCATTTTATAATGGCAGTCTATGGGAGATGTTGCTAGGGTGCCCAAAATTGTTGCTAGGGGCGTGGCTTAATAACTCTGGGAGGATCCTGAGAGACTGATTGGATGCCCAAGTAAAATGAGCCCACCCACGTATCTCTACGACACTGTAAAGCAAAGATATCCCATCTGGAACGGTTTTATTCCCTTATATGGGCGTGTTTCCTGGCCCATTATAAGTCAATGGGGCACTTTTGGGCACCTCTTACACCCCAGGGGTACAACTTACACCCCATTGTGATCCATGTTCTTACAGAGCCTACCACCCTCTTCAAATGTTGTAACCCACATGTTTCTACAAAATTCTCGAGCGGAGCTATGACCCGTCAAAGTTGGGCGCAATGTTAAGTCAATGGGATTTTTCGGGTGGTTTTTCGCCCCCCTTTCGGAAATCCTGCACCCGATCGCTTATAAAAGTCATAGCACACCTCTCCTCAATAAACCGGTCGATTTGAGCCATCTTTCATGGGACTACGGCAAACCGTGCGGGACGAGTTACGTGCCGAAAAAACGTGCAGACATAAGAATAAAATATAACTAGATAGAAAAGTTTGAAGACACTTTATGTTTAACTTTATGTTGGCTTGACAAAACCTGGCCTGAACGTTTAAAAAAGTTTTGGAGAAACTTAAAACAAGTTTAGTTTAGTAGTCTAACTTTCCGTAAACATGATTTAACAAAAACTTAGCATGTTAACATGATTTAGCACTAAGTTAGCATGATGTTAACATGAATAAGCATGAGTAAACATGATGCTAACATGAATTAGCATGAAGCTAGCATGATGCTAACATGAATTAGCATGAAGCTAGCATGATGCTAACATGAATTAGCATGAAGCTAGCGTGATGCTAACATGAATTAGCATGAAGCTAGCGTGATGCTAACATGAATTAACATGAAGCTAGCGTGATGCTAACATGAATTAGCATGAAGCTAGCGTGATGCTAACATGAATTAGCATGAAGCTAGCATGATGCTAACATGAATTAGCATGATGCTAACATGAATTAGCATGAAGCTAACATGATGCTAACATGAATTAGCATGAAGCTAGCATGATGCTAACATGAATTAGCATGAAGCTAGCATGATGCTAACATGAATTAGCATGAAGCTAGCATGATGCTAACATGAATTAGCATGAAGCTAGCATGATGCTAACATGAATTAGCATGAAGCTAGCATGATGCTAACATGAATTAGCATGAAGCTAGCATGATGCTAACATGAATTAGCATGATGCTAACATGAATTAGCATGAAGCTAGCATGATGCTAACATGAATTAGCATGAAGCTAGCATGATGCTAACATGAATTAGCATGAAGCTAGCATGATGCTAACATGAATTAGCATGAAGCTAGCATGATGCTAACATGAATTAGCATGAAGCTAGCATGATGTTAACATGAATTAGCATGAAGCTAGCATGATGCTAACATGAATTAGCATGAAGCTAGCATGATGCTAAAATGTATTAGCATGAAGCTAGAATGATGCTTACATGAATTAGCATGAAGCTAGCATGATGCTAACATGAATTAGCATGACGCTAGCATGATGCTAACATGAATTAGCATGATGCTAACATGAATTAGCATGAAGCTAGCATGATGCTAACATGAATTAGCATGAAGCTAGCATGATGCTAACATGAATTAGCATGAAGCTAGCATGATGCTAACATGAATTAGCATGAAGCTAGCATGATGCTAACATGAATTAGCATGAAGCTAGCATGATGTTAACATGAATTAGCATGAAGCTAGCATGATGCTAACATGAATTAGCATGAAGCTAGCATGATGCTAAAATGTATTAGCATGAAGCTAGAATGATGCTAACATGAATTAGCACGAAGCTAGCATGATGCTAATATGAATTAGCATGAAGCTAGCATGATGCTAACATGATTTAGCATGAAGTTAGCAAGATTTATTATGAAATTAGCATAAAGCTAGCAAGAAACTAGCATGAAGCTAGTATGACTTAGCATGAAGCTAGCATAAGGCTAACATGACCAAAAGACCCAACGACCATGTCTCTATGATTTTCGGATCCAGAGATATAAGGCTTTGTTTATTATGTTGCTAGGGTGCTCGTATTTGGTTGCTAGGGGCGTGGCTTAATACCTCAATAAGAATCCTCAGAGACTGACTGGATGCCTGAGTAAAATGAGCCCACCCCCATATCTCTATGACACTCTAAAGTGAAGATATTCAATCTGGGACGCTTTTATTCCCTTATATGGGCATGTTTCCTGCCCCATTATAAGTCAATGGGGAAATTTGGGTGCCTCTTACACCCCAGGGGTGAAACTTATACCCCAATGTGATGTATGTTCTTACAGAGCCTGCCAGCCTCTTCAACTGTGATAACCCACAAGTTTCTACAAATTTCTCGCTTGCAGCTATGACCCGTCAAAGTTTGTCGCAATGTTAAGTCAATGGAAAATTTGGGGTCTTTGAGCGCCCCGTTTAGGAAATCGGTAGGTCCCATCAGTTAGAAAAGTCATAGCAACAATCTACGTACCAGTCTTAAAAGTTTTGTAAAGTTTTGTGGGTGTAGCTTGAAAGCTCTAGGAGGAGTTACTGTGAGAAAAAGTTTGTACCAGAAGAATAATAATAACTAGATAGGTACATTTCCTGAAGAAAATGTGAGTGGTGCTTGCCGTGGCAAAATTCTGGGGAACATATATGATTATACTCCAAGCCAAAAGTAAAACGATCCAACTCCCGTGTCTCTACGATGTTCTGATGCGGAGATATAAGGCTTTGTTTACTCTGTTGCTAGGGTACTGTATTTGGTTGCTAGGGAAAAAATTGCCATCCACTAGTGATTACCCTCCAAGTCACGAGTCAAACGGTCCAACCCCCGTGTCTCTACGATGTTCTGATGCGGAGATATAAGGCTTTGTTTACTCTGTTGCTAGGGTACTGTATTTGGTTGCTAGGGAAAAAAATGGCATCCACTAGTGATTACCCTCCGAGTCACGAGTCAAACGGTCCAACCCCCGTGTCTCTACGATGTTCTGATGCGGAGATATAAGGCTTTGTTTACTCTGTTGCTAGGGTACTGTATTTGGTTGCTAGGGAAAAAATTGGCATCCCATAATGATTACCCGCCAAGTTACGAGTCAAACGGTCCAACCCCCATGTCTCTACGATGTTCTGATGCGGAGATATAAGGCTTTGTTTACTCTGTTGCTAGGGTACTGTATTTGGTTGCTAGGGAAAAAATTGGCATCCCATAATGATTACACTCCGAGTCACAAGTCAAAAGGTCCAACCCCCGTGTCTCTACGATGTTCTGATGCGGAGATATAAGGCTTTGTTTACTCTGTTGCTAGGGTACTGTATTTGGTTGCTAGGGAAAAAATTGGCATCCCATAATGATTACACTCCGAGTCACGAGTCAAACGGTCCAACCCCCGTGTCTCTACGATGTTCTGATGCGGAGATATAACTGTTTGAATTTTATGTTGCTAGGGTGCTCAAAAGTGGTTGCTAGGTGCGTGGCTTATAACTATGTAAGAATCCTGAGAGACTGATTGGATGTCTGAGTAAAATGAGTCCACCCCCATTTCTCTATGACACTGTGGTGCCAAGATATCAATCTGGGCATTTTATAATGGCAGTCTATGGGAGATGTTGCTTGGGTGCCCAAAATTGTTGCTAGGGGCGTGGCTTAATAGCTCTGGGATGATCCTGAGAGACTGATTGGATGCCCGAGTGAAATGAGCCCACCCACTTATCTCTACGACACTGTAAAGCAAAGATATCCCATCTGGAACTGTTTTATTCCCTTATATGGGCATGTTTCCTGCCCCATTATAAGTCAATGGGAATTTTCGGGCTCCTCTTACACCCCAGGGGTACAACTTACACCCCAATGTCATGTGTGTTCTTAAAGAGTCTACCACCCTCTTCAAATGTTATAACCCACATGTTTCTACAAAATCCTCGAGTGGAGCTATGACCCGTCAAAGTTCGGCGCAATGTTAAGTCAATGGGATTTTTTGGGTGATTTTTTGCCCCCCTTTCGGAAATCCTGCACCCGATCCCTTATAAAAGTCATAGCACACCTCTCCTCAATAAACCGGTCGATTTGAGCCCGCTTTCATGGGAGTACGGCAAACCGTGCGGGACGAGTTACGCGCCGAAAAAACGTGCAGACATAAGAATAATAAGATATAATAATAAGTATGAGCAATAGTAATAGTGATGCTTTGCATAAATGCAAGCACCACTAACTAGATAGGTACATTTCCTGAAGAAAATGTGAGTGGTGCTTGCCGTGGCAAAATTCTGGGGACCATATTATTATACTTCAAGCCAAAAGTAAAACGATCCAACTCCCGTGCCTCTACGATGTTCTGATGCTGAGATATAAGGCTATGTTTATCTGGTTGCTAGGGTACTGTATTTGGTTGCTAGGGAAAAAATTGACATCCACTAGTGATTACCCTCCGAGTCACGAGTCAAACGGTCCAACCCCCGTGTCTGTACAATGTTCTGATGCGGAGATATAAGGCTTTGTTTACTCTGTTGCTAGGGTACTGTATTTGGTTGCTAGGGAAAAAATTGGCATCCACTAGTGATTACCCGCCGAGTCACAAGTCAAACGGTCCAACCCCCGTGTCTCTACGATGTTCTGATGCGGAGATATAAGGCTTTGTTTACTCTGTTGCTAGGGTACTGTATTTGGTTGCTAGGGAAAAAATTGGCATCCACTAGTGATTAACCTCCGAGGCACGAGTCAAACGGTCCAACCCCCGTGTCTCTACGATGTTCTGATGCGGAGATATAAGGCTTTGTTTACTCTGTTGCTAGGGTACTGTATTTGGTTGCTAGGGAAAAAATCGGCATCCCATAATGATTACACTCCGAGTCACAAGTCAAACGGTCCAACCCCCGTGTCTCTACGATGTTCTGATGCGGAGATATAAGGCTTTGTTTACTCTGTTGCTAGGGTAATGTATTTGGTTGCTAGGGAAAAAATTGGCATCCCATAATGATTACACTCCGAGTCACAAGTCAAACGGTCCAACCCCCGTGTCTCTACGATGTTCTGATGCGGAGATATAAGGCTTTGTTTACTCTGTTGCTAGGGTACTGTATTTGGTTGCTAGGGAAAAAATCGGCATCCCATAATGATTACACTCCGAGTCACAAGTCAAACGGTCCAACCCCCGTGTCTCTACGATGTTCGGATGCCGAGATATAACTGTTTGAATTTTATGTTGCTAGGGTTCTCAAAAGTGGTTGCTAGGGGCGTGGCTTAATACCTATGTAAGGATCCTGAGAGACTGATTGGATGCCTGAGTAAAATGAGCCCACCCCCATGTCTCTATGACACTGTGGTGCAAAGATATCCATCTGGGCATTTTATAATGGCAGTCTATGGAAGATGTTGCTAGGGTGCCCAAAAGTGGTTGCTAGGGGCGTGGCTTAATAGCTCTGGGATGATCCTGAGAGACTGATTGGATGCCTGAGTGAAATGAGCCCACCCACTTATCTCTACGACACTGTAAAGCAAAGATATCCCATCTGGAACTGTTTTATTCCCTTATATGGGCATGTTTCCTCAATGGGAATTTTCGGGTGCCTCTTACACCCCAGGGGTACAGCTTACACCCCAATGTCATGTATGTTCTTACATAGCCTACCACCCTCTTTAAATTTAGTAACCCACATGTCTCTACAAAATCCTCACTCGTACCTATGACCCGTCAAAATTTTTGCAATGGTAAGTCTATGGGATTTTGCCCCATTGACTTTTCATTGGGCATTTTTGGGCACCTCTTACACCCCAGGGGTACAACTTACACCCCATTGTTATCCATGTTCTTACAGAGCCTACCACCCTCTTCAAATGTTGTAACCCACATGTTTCTACAAAATCCTCGAGCGGAGCTATGACCCGTCAAAGTTGGGCGCAATGTTAAGTCAATGGGATTTTTCGGGTGGTTTTTCGCCCCCCTTTCGGAAATTCTGCACCCGACCGCTTATAAAAGTCATAGCCACCATCTCTTCAATAAACCGGTCGATTTGAGCCCTCTTTCATGGGACTACGGCAAACCGTGCGGGACGAGTTACGCGCCGAAAAAACGTGCAGACATAAGAATAATAATAACTAGATAGGTACATTTCCTGAAGAAAATGTGAGTGGTGCTTGCCGTGGCAAAATTCTGGGGGCAATGTATGATTATACTCCGAGTCACGAGTCAAACGGTCCAACCCCCGTGTCTCTACGATGTTCTGATGTGGAGATATAAGGCTTTGTTTATTGAAGGTAGTATGATTAGCATGATGTTAGCATAATTAACGTGAAGGTAGTATGATGTTAACATGATTAGCATGAAGCTAGCATAAAGCGAACATCATTAGCATGAAGCTAACATGATGTTAATATGATTAGCATGAAGTTAGCATGATGTTAACATGATTATCAGGAAGTTGGCATGATGATAGCATGATTAGCATGAAGTTAGCATGAAGTTAGCATGAAGTTAGCATGAAGCTAACATGATGTTAACATGAGTAGCATGAAGCTAGCATGAAGCTAACATGATTAGCATGAAGTTAGCATGAAGCTAGCATTAAGCTAGCATGATTAGCATGAAGCTAGCATGATTAGCATGAAGCTAGCATGATTAGCATGATGTTAGCATGATTAGCATGATTAGCATGATGTTAGCATGATTAGCATGAAGTTAGCATGAAGTTAGCATGATGTTAACATGATTAGCATGAAGCTAGCATGAAGCTAACATGATTACCATAAAGTTAGCATGATTAGCATGAAGCTAGCATGTTGTTAGCATGATGTTAGCATGATTAGCATGAAGTTAGCATGAAGCTAGCATGAGGCTAGCATGATTAGCATGAAGCTAGCATGAAGCTAACATGATTAGCATGAAGTTAGCATGATGTTAGCATGATTATCAGGAAGTTGGCATGATGTTAGCATGATTAGCATGAAGTTAGCATGAAGCTAGCATGATGTTAACATGATTAGCATGAAGCTATCATGATTACCATGAAGTTAGCATGAAGCTAGCATTAAGCTAGCATGATTAGCATGAAGCTAGCATGAAGCTAGCATGATTAGCATGAAGCTAGCATGATTAGCATGATGTTAGCATGATTAGCATGATGTTAGCATGATTAGCATGAAGTTAGCATGAAGTTAGCATGAAGCTAGCATGATTAGCATGAAGCTAGCATGAAGCTAACATGATTAGCATGAAGTTAGCATGATTAGCATGAAGCTAGCATGATTAGCATGAAGCTAACATGAAGCTAACATGAAGCTAGCATGAAGCTAGCATGAAGCTAGCATGATTAGCATGAAGCTAGCATGAAGCTAACATGATTAGTATGAGGCTAGCATGATTAGCATCAAGCTAGCATGATGTTAGCATGATTAGCATGAAGTTAGCATGATGTTAGAATGATTAGCATAAAGATAGCATGATGTTAGCATGATTAGCATGAAGCTAGCATGATGTTAGCATGATTAGCAAGAAGTTAACATGAAGTTAGCATGAAGCTAGCATGATTTAACGTGAAGTTAGCAAGATTTATTATGAAATTAGCATTAAGCTAGCATGAAACTAGCATGAAGCTAGTATGACTTAGCATTAAGCTAGCATGAAGCTAACATGACCCAAAGACCCAACCCCCATGTCTCTATGATGTTCGGATCCAGAGATATAAGGCTTTGTTTATTATGTTGCTAGGGTGCTCTTATTTGGTTGTTAGGGGCGTGGCTTGGGAGTGGCCAATAATGTGGCCAGTTATTACACTCTGAGTCACAAGTAAAATGGTCCAACCCCCGTGTCTCTACGATGTTCTGATGCGAAGATATAAGGCTTTGTTTATTGGGTTGCTAGGGTGCTCATATTTGGTTGCTAGGGGCGTGGCTTGGGAGTGGCCAATGATGTGGCCAGTGATTACATTCCGAGTCACAAGTAAAACGGTCCAACCCCCGTGTCTCTACGATGTTCTGATGCCGAGATATAACTGTTTCAATGTTATGTTGCTAGGGTGCTCAAAAGTGTTTGCTAGGGGCGTGGCTTAATACCTCAATAAGGATCCTGAGAGACTGATTGGATGCCCAAGTAAAATGAGCCCACCCACGTATCTCTACGACACTGTAAAGCAAAGATATCCCATCTGGAACGGTTTTATTCCCTTATATGGGCGTGTTTCCTGGCCCATTATAAGTCAATGGGGCACTTTTGGGCACCTCTTACACCCCAGGGGTACAACTTACACCCCATTGTGATCCATGTTCTTACAGAGCCTACCACCCTCTTCAAATGTTGTAACCCACATGTTTCTACAAAATTCTCGAGCGGAGCTATGACCCGTCAAAGTTGGGCGCAATGTTAAGTCAATGGGATTTTTCGGGTGGTTTTTCGCCCCCCTTTCGGAAATCCTGCACCCGATCGCTTATAAAAGTCATAGCACACCTCTCCTCAATAAACCGGTCAATTTGAGCCCTCTTTCATGTGTCTACGACAAACCGCGCGGGACGAGTTACGCGCCGAAAAAACGTGCAGACATAAGAATAAGATATAATAACTAGATAGGTACATTTCCTGAAGAAAATGTGAGTGGTGCTTGCCGTGGCAAAATTCTCGGGACAATATATGATTATACTCCAACCCAAAAGTAAAACGGTCCAACCCCCTTCTCTCTACGATGTTGTGATGCGGAGATATAAGGCTTTGTTTACTCTGTTGCTAGGGTACTGTATTTGGTTGCTAGGGAAAAAATTGGCATCCCATAGTGATTACACTCTGAGTCACGAGTCAAACGGTCCAACCCCCGTGCTTCTACGATGTTCTGATGCGGAGATATAAGGCTTTGTTTATTCTGTTGCTAGGGTACTGTATTTGGTTGCTAGGGAGAAAGTGGCATCCCATAATGATTACACTCCGAGTCACGAGTCAAACGGTCCAACCCCCATGTCTCTACGATTTTCTGATGCGGAGATATAAGGCTTTGTTTACTCTGTTGCTAGGGTACTGTATTTGGTTGCTAGGGAAAAAATTGGCATCCCATAATGTTTACACTCCGAGTCACTAGTCAAACGGTCCAACCCCCGGGTCTCTACGATGTTCTGATGCGGAGATATAAGGCTTTGTTTACTCTGTTGCTAGGGTACTGTATTTGGTTGCTAGGGAAAAAATTGCCATCCCATAATGATTACACTCTGAGTCACGAGTCAAACGGTCCAACCCCCGTGTCTCTTCGTTGTTCTGATGCGGAGATATAAGGCTTTGTTTACTCTGTTGCTAGGGTACTGTATTTGGTTGCTAGGAAAAAAAATGGCATCCCATAATGATTACACTCCGAGTCACGAGTCAAACGGTCCAACCCCCGTGTCTCTACGATGTTCTGATGCGGAGATATAAGGCTTTGTTTACTCTGTTGCTAGGGTACTGTATTTGGTTGCTAGGGAAAAAATTGGCATCCCATAATGATTACACTTTGAGTCACGAGTCAAACGGTCCAACCCTCGTGTCTCTACGATGTTCTGATGCGGAGATATAAGGCTTTGTTTACTCTGTTGCTAGGGTACTGTATTTGGTTGCTAGGGAAAAAATTGGCATCCCATAATGATTACACTCCGAGTCATTAGTCAAACGGTCCAACCCCCGTGTCTCTACGATGTTCTGATGCGGAGATATAAGGCTTTGTTTACTCTGTTGCTAGGGTACTGTATTTGGTTGCTAGGGAAAAAATTGGCATCCCATAATGATTACACTCCGAGTCACTAGTCAAACGGTCCAACCCCCGTGTCTCTACGATGTTCTGATGCAGAGATATAAGGCTTTGTTTACTCTGTTGCTAGGGTACTGTATTTGGTTGCTAGGGAAAAAATTGGCATCCCATAATGATTACACGCCGAGTCACTAGTCAAACGGTCCAACCCCCGTGTCTCTACGATGTTCTGATGCGGAGATATAACTGTTTGAATTTTATGTTGCTAGGGTGCTCAAAAATGGTTGCTAGGGGCGTGGCTTAATACCTATGTAAGGATCCTGAGAGACTGATTGGATGCCTGAGTAAAATGAGCCCACCCCTATGTCTCTATGACACTGTGGTGCAAAGATATCCATCTGGGCATTTTATAAGGGCAGTCTATGGGAGATGTTGCTAGGGTGCCCAAAATTGTTGCTAGGGGCGTGGCTTAATAGCTCTGGGATGATCCTGAGAGACTGATTGGATGCCCGAGTGAAATGAGCCCACCCACTTATCTCTACGACACTGTAAAGCAAAGATATCCCATCTGGAACTGTTTTATTCCCTTATATGGGCATGTTTCCTGCCCCATTATAAGTCAATGGGAATTTTCGGGTGACTCTTACACCCCAGGGGTACAACTTACACCCCAATGTCATGTATGTTCTTACATAGCCTACCACCCTCTTCAAATGTAGTAACCCACATGTTTCTACAAAATCCTCACTTGTACCTATGACCCGTCAAAATTTTTGCAATGGTAAGTCTATGGGATTTTGCCCCATTGACTTTTCATTGGGCATTTTTGGGCACCTCTTACACCCCAGGGGTACAACTTACACCCCATTGTGATCCATGATGTTACAGAGCCTACCACCCTCTTCAAATGTTGTAACCCACATGTTTCTATAAAATCCTCGAGCGGAGCTATGACCCGTCAAAGTTGGGCGCAATGTTAAGTCAATGGGATTTTTCGGGTGGTTTTTCGCCCCCCTTTCGGAAATCCTGCACCCAATCGCTTATAAAAGTCATAGCACACCTCTCCTCAATAATCCGGTCGATTTGAGCCCTCTTTCATGGGACTACGGCAAACCGTGCGGGACGAGTTACGCGCCGAAAAAACGTGCAGACATAAGAATAAGATATAATAATAATTATAATAATAAGTATGCAAGATAATAATAGTGATGCCTTGCATAAATGCAAGCACCACTAATAATAAAGATAGGTACATTTCCTGAAGAAAATGTGAGTGGTGCTTGCCGTGGCAAAATTCTGGGGAACATATATGATTATACTCCAAGCCAATAGTAAAACGATCCAACTCCCGTGTCTCTACGATGTTCTGATGCAAAGATATTAGGCTTTGTTTACGCTGTTGCTAGGGTACTGTATTTGGTTGCTAGGGAAAAAATGGCATCCCATAGTGATTACACTCTGAGTCAAGAGTCAAACGGTCCAACCCCCGGGTCTCTACGGTGTTCTGATGCTGAGATATAAGGCTTTGTTTAGTCTGTTGCTAGGGTACTGTATTTGGTTGCTAGGGAAAAAATTGGCATCCCATAATGATTACACTCCGAGTCACGAGTCAAACGGTCCAACCCCCGTGTCTCTACGATGTTCCGATTCGGAGATATAAGGCTTTGTTTACTCTGTTGCTAGGGTACTGTATTTGGTTGCTAAGGAAAAAATTGGCATCCCATAATGATTACACTCTGAGTCACGAGTCAAATGGTCCAACCCCCGTGTCTCTACGATGTTCTGATGCTGAGATATAAGGCTTTGTTTACTCTGTTGCTAGGGTACTGTATTTGGTTGCTATGGAAAAAATTGGCATCCCATAGTGATTACACTCTGAGTCACGAGTCAAACGGTCCAACCCCCGTGTCTCTACGATGTTCTGATGCTGAGATATAAGGCTTTGTTTACTCTGTTGCTAGGGTACTGTATTTGGTTGCTAGGGAAAAAATTGGCATCCCATAATGATTACACTCCGAGTCACGAGTCAAACGGTCCAACCCCCGTGTCTCTACGATGTTCCGATTCGGAAATATAAGGCTTTGTTTACTCTGTTGCTAGGGTACTGTATTTGGTTGCTAGGGAAAAAAATGGCATCCCATAGTGATTACGCTCTGAGTCATGAGTCAAACGGTCCAACCCCCGTGTCTCTACGATGTTCTGATGCAGAGATATAAGGCTTTGTTTACTCTGTTGCTAGGGTACTGTATTTGGTTGCTAGGGAAAAAATTGGCATCCCATAATGATTACACTCCGAGTCACGAGTCAAACGGTCCAACCCCCGTGTCTCTACGATGTTCTGATGCGGAGATATAAGGCTTTGTTTACTCTGTTGCTAGGGTACTGTATTTGGTTGCTAGGGAAAAAATGGCATCCCATAATGATTACACTTCGAGTCACGAGTCAAACGGTCCAACCCCTGTGTCTCTACGATGTTCTGATGCGGAGATATAAGGCTTTGTTTACTCGGTTGCTAGGGTACTGTATTTGGTTGCTAGGGAAAAAATTGGCATCCCATAATGATTACACTCCGAGTCACTAGTCAAACGGTCCAACCCCCGTGTCTCTACGATGTTCTGATGCGGAGATATAAGGCTTTGTTTACTCTGTTGCTAGGGTACTGTATTTGGTTGCTAGGGAAAAAATTGGCATCCCATAATGATTACACTCTGAGTCACGAGTCAAACGGTCCAACCCCCGTGTCTCTACGATGTTCTGATGCTGAGATATAACTGTTTGAATTTTATGTTGCTAGGGTGCTCAAAAGTGGTTGCTAGGGGCGTGGCTTAATACCTATGTAAGGATCCTGAGAAACTGATTGGATGCCTGAGTAAAATGAGCCCACCCCCATGTCTCTATGACACTGTGGTGCAAAGATATCCATCTGGGCATTTTATAATGGCAGTCTATGGGAGATGTTGCTAGGGTGCTCAAAAGTGGTTGCTAGGGGCGTGGCTTAATAGATCTGAGATGATCCTGAGAGACTGATTGGATGCCCGAGTAAAAAGAGCCCACCCACTTATCTCTACGACACTGTAAAGCGAAGATATCCCATCTGGAAATGTTTGTATTCCCTTATATGGGCGTGTTTCCTGCCCCATTATAAGTCAATGGGAAATTTCGGGTGCCTCTTACACCCCAGGGGTACAGCTTACACCCCAATGTTATGTATGTTCTTATAGAGCCTACCACCCTCTTCAAACAATGTAACCCACATGTTTCTACATAATCCTCGAGCAGAGCTATGACCCGTCAAAGTTCGGCGCAATGTTAAGTCAATGGGATTTTTTGGGTGATTTTTCGCCCCCCTTTCGGAAATCCTGCACCCGATCGCTTATAAAAGTCATAGCACACCTCTCCTCAATAATCCGGTCGATTTGAGCCCTCTTTCGTGGGACTACGGCAAACCGTGCGGGACGAGTTACGCGCCGAAAAAGTGTCCAGACATAAGAATAATAATTATAACTAGATAGGTACATTTCCTAAAGAAAATGTGAAGTGGTGCTTGCCGTGGCAAATTTCTGGGGACAGTATATGATTATACTTCTAGTCACGAGTAAAACGATCCAAAGCCAGTGTCTCTACGATGTTCTGATGCGGAGATATAAGGTTTTGTTTACTCTGTTGCTAGGGTACTGTTTTTGGTTGCTAGGGGAAAAAATGGCATCCCATATTGATTACACGCCGAGTTACAAGTAAAACGGTCCAACCCCCGTGTCTCTACGATGTTCTGATGCGGAGATATAAGTCTCTGTTTACTCTGTTGCTAAGGTACTGTATTTGGTTGCTAGGGAAAAAATTGGCATCCCATAGTGATTACATTCTGAGTCACGAGTCAAACGGTCCAACCCCCGTGTCTCTACGATGTTCTGATGCGGAGATATAAGGCTTTGTTTACTCTGTTGCTAGGGTACTGTATTTGGTTGCTAGGGAAAAAATTGGCATCCTATAATGATTACACGCTGAGTCACGAGTCAAACAGTCAAACCCCCGTGTCTCTACGATGTTCTGATGCTGAGATATAAGGCTTTGTTTACTCTGTTGCTAGGGTACTGTATTTGGTTGCTAGGGAAAAAATTGGCATCCCATAGTGATTACACTCTGAGTCACTAGTCAAACGGTCCAACCCCCGTGTCTCTACGATGTTCTGATGCGAAGATATAAGGCTTTGTTTACTCTGTTGCTAGGGTACTGTATTTGGTTGCTAGGGAAAAATTTGGCATCCCATAGTGATTACACTCCGAGTCACGAGTCAAACGGTCAAACCCCCGTGTCTCTATGATGTTCTGATGCGGAGATATAAGGCTTTGTTTACTCTGTTGCTAGGGTACTGTATTTGGTTGCTAGGGAAAAAATTGGCATCCCATAATGATTACACTCTGAGTCACGAGTCAAACGGTCCAACCCCCGTGTCTTTAAGATGTTCTGATGCGGAGATATAAGGCTTTGTTTACTCTGTTGCTAGGGTACTGTATTTGGTTGCTAGGGAAAAAATTGGCATCCCATAATGATTACACACCAAGTCACGAGTCAAACGGTCCAACCCCCGTGTCTTTACGATGTTCTGATGCGGAGATATAAGGCTTTGTTTACTCTGTTGCTAGGGTACTGTATTTGGTTGCTAGGGAAAAAATTGGCATCCCATAATGATTACACTCTGAGTCACGAGTCAAACGGTCCAACCCCCGTGTCTCTACGATGTTCGGATGCCGAGATATAAGGCTTTGTTTACTCTGTTGCTAGGGTACTGTATTTGGTTGCTATGGAAAAAATTGGCATCCCATAGTGATTACACTCTGAGTCACGAGTCAAACGGTCCAACCCCCGTGTCTCTACGATGTTCTGATGCTGAGATATAAGGCTTTGTTTACTCTGTTGCTAGGGTACTGTATTTGGTTGCTAGGGAAAAAAATGGCATCCCATAATGATTACACTCTGAGTCACGAGTCAAACGGTCCAACCCCCGTGTCTCTACGATGTCTGATGCGGAGATATACGGCTTTGTTTACTCTGTTGCTAGGGTACTGTATTTGGTTGCTATGAAAAAAATGGCATCCCGTAATGATTACACTCTGAGTCTCGAGTCAAACGGTCCAACCCCCGTGTCTCTACGATGTTCTGATGCGGAGATATAAGGCTTTGTTTACTCTGTTGCTAGGGTACTGTATTTGGTTGCTAGGGAAAAAATTGGCATCCCATAATGATTACACTCTGAGTCACGAGTCAAACGGTCCAACCCCCGTGTCTCTACGATGTTCTGATGCAGAGATATAAGGCTTTGTTTACTCTGTTGCTAGGGTACTGTATTTGGTTGCTAGGGAAAAAATTGGCATCCCATAATGATTACACTCTGAGTCACGAGTCAAACGGTCCACCCCCCGTGTCTTTATGATGTTCTGATGCCGTGATATAAGGCTTTGTTTACTCTGTTGCTAGGGTACTGTATTTGGTTGCTAGGGAAAAAATTGGCATCCCATAATGATTACACGCCGAGTCACGAGTCAAACGGTCCAACCCCCGTGTCTTTACGATGTTCTGATGCGGAGATATAAGGCTTTGTTTACTCTGTTGCTAGGGTTCTGTATTTGGTTGCTAGGGAAAAAATTGGCATCCCATAATGATTACACTCTGAGTCACGAGTCAAACGGTCCAACCCCCGTGTCTCTACGATGTTCTGATGCGGAGATATAAGGCTTTGTTTATTTGGTTGCTAGGGAAAAATTTGACATCCAATATTGATTACACTCCGGGTCACGAGTCAAACGGTCCAATCCCCATGTCTCTACGATGTTCTGATGCGGAGATAAAAGGCTTTGTTTACTCTGTTGCTAGGGTACTGTATTTGGTTGCTAGGGAACAAATTGGCATCCCATAATGATTACACTCCGAGTCACGAGTCAAATGGTCCAACCCCCGTTTCTCTATGATGTTCTGATGCGGAGATATAAGGCTTTGTTTTCTCTGTTGCTAGGGTACTGTATTTAGTTGCTAGGGAAAAAATTGGCATCCCATAATGATTACACTCCGAGTCACGAGTCAAACGGTCCAACCCCCGTGTCTCTACGATGTTCTGATGCGGAGATATAAGGCTTTGTTTACTCTGTTGCTAGGGTACTGTATTTGGTTGCTAGGGAAAAAATTGGCATCCCATAATGATTACACTCCGAGTCACAAGTCAAACGGTCCAACCCCCGTGTCTCTACGATGTTCTGATGCGGAGATATAAGGCTTTGTTTACTCTGTTGCTAGGGTACTGTATTTGGTTGCTAGGGAAAAAATTGGCATCCCATAATGATTACACTCTGAGTCATGAGTCAAACGGTCCAACCCCCGTGTCTCTACGATGTTCTGATGCGGAGATATAAGGCTTTGTTTACTCTGTTGCTAGGGTACTGTATTTGGTTGCTAGGGAAAAAATTGGCATCCCATAATGACTACACTCCGAGTCACGAGTCAAACGGTCCAACCCCCGTTTCTCTACGATGTTCTGATGCGGAGATATAAGGCTTTGTTTACTCTGTTGCTAGGGTACTGTATTTGGTTGCTAAGGAAAAAATTGGCATCCCATTAAGATTACACTCTGAGTCACGAGTCAAACGGTCCAACCCCCGTGTCTCTACGATGTTCTGATGCGGAGATATAAGGCTTTGTTTACTCTGTTGCTAGGGTACTGTATTTGGTTGCTAGGGAAAAAATTGGCATCCCATAGTGATTACACTCTGAGTCACAAGTCAAACGGTCCAACCCCCGTGTCTCTACGATGTTCTGATGCGGAAATATAACTGTTTGAATTTTATGTTGCTAGGGTGCTCAAAAGTGGTTGCTAGGGGCGTGGCTTAATACCTATGTAAGGATCCTGTGAGACTGATTGGATGCCTGAATAAAATGAGCCCACCCCCATGTCTCTATGACACTGTGCTGCAAAGATATCCATCTGGGCATTTTATAATGGCAGTCTATGGGAGATGTTGCTAGGGTGCCCAAAATGGTTGCTAGGGGCGTGGCTTAATAGCTCTGGGACTATCCTGATAGATTGATTGGATCTCTGAGTAAAATGAGCCCACCCCCTTGTCTCTACGACATTGTAAAGCAAAGATATCTCATCTGGAACTTTTTTATTCCCTTATATGGGCATGTTTCCTGCCCCATTATAAGTCAATGGGAAATTTCGGGTGCCTCTTACACCCCAGGGGTACAACTTACACCCCAATGTGATATATGTTCTTACAGAGCCTACCACCCTCTTCAAATGTTGTAACCCACATGTTTCTACAAAATCCTCGAGTGGAGCTATGACTGGTCAAAGTTGGGCGCAATGTTAAGTCAATGGGATTTTTCGGGTGGTTTTTCGCCCCCCTTTCGAAAATCCTGCACCCGATCCCTTAAAAAAGATATAGCACACCATTCCTCAATAAACCGGTCAATTTGGGCCCTCTTTTATGGGTCTACGACAAACCGTGTGGGACGAGTTACGCGCCGAAATTTATGCGACATAAGAATAAAGATATAAAAATAATAATATCCCTGAGGAATAGTAATAGTGATGCCTTGCATAAATGCAAGCACCACTAACTAGATAGGTACATTTCCTGAAGAAAATGTGAGTGGTGCTTGCCGTGGCAAAATTCTGGGGACCATATATGATTATACTTCAAGCCAAAAGTAAAACGATCCAACTCCCGTGTCTCTACGATGTTCTGATGCGGAGATATAAGGCTGTGTTTATCCGGTTGCTAGGGTACTGTATTTGGTTGCTAGGGAAAAAATTGGCATCCCATAATGATTACACTCTGAGTCACGAGTCAAACGGTCCAACCCCCGTGTCTCTACGATGTTCTGATGCTGAGATATAAGGCTTTGTTTACTCTGTTGCTAGGGTACTGTATTTGGTTGCTAGGGAAAAAATTGGCATCCCATGGTGATTACACGCCGAGTCACGAGTCAAACGGTCCAACCCCCGTGTCTCTACGATGTTCTGATGCGGAGATATAAGGCTTTGTTTACTCTGTTGCTAGGGTACTGTATTTGGTTGCTAGGGAAAAAATTGGCATCCCATAATGATTACACTCTGAGTCACGAGTCAAACGGGCCAACCCCCGTGTCTCTACGATGTTCTGATGCTGAGATATAAGGCTTTGTTTACTCTGTTGCTAGGGTACTGTATTTGGTTGCTAGGGAAAAAATTGGCATCCCATAGTGATTACACGCCGAGTCACGAGTCAAACGGTCCAACCCCCGTGTCTCTACGATGTTCTGATGCTGAGATATAAGGCTTTGTTTACTCTGTTGCTAGGGTACTGTATTTGGTTGCTAGGGAAAAAAATTGCATCCCATAGTGATTACACTCTGAGTCACGAGTCAAACGGTCCAACCCCCGTGTCTCTACGATGTTCTGATTCGGAGATATAAGGCTTTGTTTACTCTGTTGCTAGGGTACTGTATTTAGTTGCTAGGGGAAAAATTGGCAACCACTAGTGATTACATGTCGAGTCACAAGTAAAATAGTCCAGCCCCCGTGTCTCTACGATATTGTGATGCGGAGATATAAGGCTTTGTTTATTCAGTTGCTAGGGTACTAAAATTTGGTTGCTAGGGGCGTGGCTTGGGAGTGGCCAATGATGTGACCAGTTGTTACACTCCGAGTCACAAGTAAAACGGTCCAACCCCCGTGTCTCTATGATGTTCTGATGCTGAGATAAAAGGCTTTGTTTACTCTGTTGCTAGGGTACTGTATTTGGTTGCTAGGGAAAAATTAGTCATACCATAATGATTACACACTGAGTCACGAGTCAAACGGTCCAACCCCCGTGTCTCTACGATGTTCGGATGCCGAGATATAACTATTTGAATTTTATGTTGCTAGGGTGCTCAAAAGTGGTTGCTAGGGGCGTGGCTTAATACGTATGTAAGGATCCTGAGAGACTGATTGGATGCCTGAGTAAAATGAGCCCACCCCCATGTCTCTATGACACTGTGCTGCAAAGATATCCATCGGGGCATTTTATAATGGCAGTCTATGGGAGATGTTGCTAGGGTGCCCAAAATTGTTGCTAGGGGCGTGGCTTAATAGCTCTGGGATGATCCTGAGAGACTGATTGGATGCCCGAGTGAAATGAGCCCACCCACTTATCTCTACGACACTGTAAAGCAAAGATATCCCATCTCGAACTGTTTTATTCCCTTATATGGGCATTTTTCCTGCCCCATTATAAGTCAATGGTAATTTTCGGGTGCCTCTTACACCCCAGGGGTACAACTTACACCCCAATGTCATGTATGTTCTTACAGAGCCTACCACCCTCTTCAAATTTAGTAACCAACATGTCTCTACAAAATCCTCACTCATTCCTATGACCCGTTAAAGTTTTTGCAATGTTAAGTCTATGGGATTTTGCCCCATTGACTTTTCATTAGGGCACTTTTGGGAGCCTCTTACACCCCAGGGGTACAGCTCACACCCGAATGTGATGTATGTTCTTACAAAGCCTATCACCCTCTTTAAATGCTGTAACCCACATGTTTCTACAAAATCCTTGAGAGGAGCTATGACCCGTCAAAGTTGGGCCCAATGTTAAGTCAATGGGATTTTTCGGGTGGTTTTACGCCCCCCTTTCGGAAATCCTGCACCCGATCCCTTATAAAAGTCATAGCACACCTCTCCTCAATAATCCGGTCGATTTGAGCCCTCTTTCATGGGTCTACAACAAACCGTGCGGGACGAGTTACGTGCCGAAAAAAGTGTCCGGATGTAAGAAGAAGAAGAAGAAGAAGAATATCCCTGACGAATAATAATAGTGATGCCTTGCATAAATGCAAGCACCACTAATAAGTATGAGCAATAATAATAGTGATGCCTTGCATAAATGCAAGCACCACTAATAATAAGTTTAGATACAACAACAGTATGTTGGCTTTGTCAAGCCAACATAATAATAAGTATGAGCAATAATAATAGTGATGCCTTGCATAAATGCAAGCACCACTAATAATATCCCCGCACAATAGTAATAGTGATGCCTTGCATAAATGCAAGCACCACTAACTAGATATTAAAGTTTGAAGACAAACTTTATGTCGGCTTGAAAAAGCGTAGCCTGAACAGTTTCACAGGATAAACGTAAAGTTAAGATGTTCAATTTAGTCTAGCTGGTTGTTTGCATGCATGATTAAGAATGAATACAGCTTGATTTATCATGAAGACAACATGATTGGAATGAAGTTAGCATGATTAGCATGAAGTTAGCATGATTAGCATGAAGTTAGCATGATTAGCATGAAGCTAGTACAATGCTAGCATGATTAGCATGAAGCTAACATGATTAGCATGAAGCTAGCACGATGTTAGCATGATTAGCATGAAGCTACCATGATGTTAGCATGATTAGCATGAAGCTAGCATGATGCTTTCTTGATTAGCATGAAGCTAGCATGATGTTAGCATGATTAGCATGAAGCTAGCATGAAGCTAACATGATTATCATGAAGCTAGCATGATTAGCATGAAGGTAGCATGATGCTAACATGATTAGCATGAAGCTAACATGATGCTAGCATGATTAGCATGAAGCTAGCATGATGCTAACATGATTAGCATGAAGCTAGCATGACGCTTACATGATTAGCATGAAGCTAGCATGATTCTATCATGATTAGCATGAAGCTAGCATGATTAGCATGAAGCTACCATGATGTTAGCATGATTAGCATGAAGCTAACATGATGCTAGCATGATTAGCATGAAGCTAGCATGAGGCTAGCATGATTAGCATGAAGTAAACATGAGGTTAGCATGATTAGCGTGAAGCTAACATGATGCTAGCATGATTAGCATGAAGCTAGCATGATGTTAGCATGATTAGCATGAAGCTAGCATGATGCTAGCATGATTAGCATGAAGCTAACATGATGTTAACATGATTAGCATTAAGCTAGCATGATGCTAGCATGATTAGCATGAAGCTAGCATGATGCTAGCATGATTAGCATGAAGCTAGCATGATGCGAGCATGATTAGCATGATGTTAGCATGATTAGCATGAAGTTAACATGATTTTAGCATGATAAGCATGAAGCTAGCATGATGTTAGCATGAAGCTAGCATGATGTTTGTCTCAATGTTAAGTCAATGGGAATTTTGGGGCGTTTGAGCGCCCCGTTTAGGAATTCGGAAGGTCCCACCAGTTAGAAAAGATATAGCACACTAAGTCAGACCAGTTTGAAGGTCCGTGGAAAATTTGGTGCATGTTGCTTGAAAGCTCTAGGACGAGTTAGTGTCAGAAATTTTGGAGGGGTAGAATAATAATAAGATATAAGTTTAAAAGCAACTAGATAGAAAAGTTTGAAGACAAACTTTATGTTGGCTTGACAAAGCTTGGCCTAAACGTTTAAAACAGTTTGAGAGAAACTTAAAACAAGTTTAGTTTAGTAGTCTAACTTTCCGTAAACATGATTTAGCACTAAGTTAACATGATGTTAACATGAATTAGCATGAGTTAGCATGATGCTAAAATGAATTAGCAGGAAGCTAACATGATGCTAACATGAATTAGCAGGAAGCTAACATGATGCTAACATGAATTAGCAGGAAGCTAACATGATGTTAACATGAATTAGCATGAAGTTAGCATGATGCTAACATGAATTAGCATGAAGCTAGCATGATGCTAACATGAATTAGCATGATGATAACATGAATTAGCATGAAGCTAGCATGATGCTAACATGAATTAGCATGAAGCTAGCATGATGATAACATGAATTAGCATGAAGCTAACATGAATTAACATTAAGCTAACATGAATTAGCATGAAGCTAGCATGATGCTAACATAAATTAGCATGATGCTAACATGAATTAGCATGAAGCTAACATGATGCTTACATGAATTAGCATGAAGCTAGCATGAAGCTAACATGAATTAGCATGAAGCTAGCATGAAGCTAACATGAATTAGCATGAAGCTAGCATGATGCTAACATGAATTAGCATGAAGCTAGCATGATGCTAACATGAATTAGCATGAAGTTAGCATTATGTTAACACATATTAGCATTAAGCTAACATGATGTTGACATGAATTAGCATGAAGCTAGCATGATGTTAACATGAATTAGCATGATGCTAACATGAATTAGCATGAAGCTAACATGATGCTAACATGAATTAGCATGAAGCTAGCATGATGTTGACATGAATTAGCATGAAGCTAGCATGATGCTAATATGAATTAGCATGAAGCTAGCATGATGCTAACATGAATTACCATGAAGCTAACATGAATTAGCATGAAGCTAGCATGATGTTAACATGAATTAGCATGAAGCTAGCATGATGCTAACATGAATTAGCATGAAGCTAGCATGAAGCTTACATGAATTAGCATGAAGCTAGCATGATGCTAACATGAATTAGCATGATGCTAGCATGATGCTAACATGAATTAGCATGAAGCTAGCATGATGCTAACATGAATTAGCATGAAGCTAGCATGATGCTAACATGAATAAGCATGAAGCTAACATCATGCTAACATGAATTAGCATGAAGCTAGCATGATGCTAACATGAATTAGCATGAAGCTAGCATGATGCTAACATGAATAAGCATGAAGCTAACATCATGCTAACATGAATTAGCATGAAGCTAGCATGATGCTAACATGAATTAGCATGAAGTTAGCATTATGCTAACATGAATTAGCATGAAGCTAACATCATGCTAACATGAATTAGCATGAAGCTAGCATCATGCTAACATGAATTAGCATGAAGCTAGCATCATGCTAACATGATTTAGCATAAAGTTAGCAAGATTTATTATGAAATTAGCATAAAGCTAGCATGAAACTAGCATGAAGCTAGTATGACTTAGCATGAAGCTAGCATAAGGCTAACATGACCAAAAGACCCAACCCCCATGTCTCTATGATGTTCGGATCCAGAGATATAAGGCTTTTCAAAGCCAACATAATAATATCCCTGAGGAATAGTAATAGTGATGCTTTGCATAAATGCAAGCACCACTAATAATAAAAGTGATGCCTTGCATAAATGCAAGCACCACTAATAATAATAAGTTTAGATACAACAACAGTATGTTGGCTAATAATATCCCTGAGGAATAGTAATAGTGATGCCTTGCATAAATGCAAGCAGCACTAATAATAAGATTAAGATGAAGAACAGTATGTTGGCTTTTTCAAGCCAACATAATAAGTATGAGCAATAGTAATAGTGATGCCTTGCATAAATGCAAGCACCACCACTAATAATAATAAGTTTAGACTGAAGAACAGTATGTTGGCTTTTATAAGCCAACTAAAAACAGTTTATGGTTGATATAGAAATATGTGAGTGAACAAAGTAGGCTACAGAACAAAAACGTATAACTTCAGACAGAGCCAAAAGCCCGTTATTAAGGCAGACTAAAACAGTGGAGTCGGGATGGTCATCCTCATGTTTCACATTAACTTTGTTGGTAAAAAGCATGTGAGTGAAAGTCAAGTTCAGGTAAAGCAACTAGTTATAAATGTAAGGGCTTTTTTGGACAACTTCGGTGAAAAGGTGTTGATTTCGTAGTTCAGTCAGCGTAACTTATATCCGAGAGGTCTTACAAGCGCCACAGACACCTATCAGCCTTTTGTAAGGAGGAGCAGCTCGAGTGTGGTGCGGTCAGTTAAGCTGCTCTATTTCTCAAATTCATATTACTGATAAAGTGTTAAAACTTAGATGAGATGTTGGTGTTTTATGGCTCACGAATTCGCAATAACGGATACGTATAGTAGTTCGTGTTAATGACATTAATCCAAACTTATTGATGACGTTATAACATGGGCGTTGAATCCAATATTAATCATGCTGAGGTTTTCTCGACGGGGTAATGTGTATAAATGCAGTTATAAAATTAAAAGGGACAAGATAGTCGACGTGACCCTCATGTTTCCATGGCAATCAGTCAATCACGTTACGTTTATGCTGCGGTCATTCGCGCAGTATCCATGATTTTAAGCGCATAAAACACTTAAGTTAACTCTTTGTACGAAAATATCATGTTGTGTAAGTTGGCATGTTCTATTTGAATTAAAATACATTGTAACGGTGTAATTTTGCTTACTTGATGAATAGTTAGCAAGTTTTAATGGAAATAGAAAATATTGGTTATCTAGACAAATGTGCTCTTGTTTTTAGTATATTTTTATAACTCTTTTGTAATGTCTTCGTTATCAGAGCCCTTCAAATTAGAATAGTGATGATCTTGTCAATGCTGAGATTTTCATGCATCAACAGCCACTACATCTGTCTGGATCAGGTAATGTTGTGTTAACCCTGCTATTCTACAATATTTACTTTGCAGTATGCAAGTGTATGCATTCATGTTTTGATAAAGGTCATTATAGAATTCTCTCCCAATATTGCACTAATTTTACTTTTTTATATTTTGTCAAGATTGAACAAGAAACAGACAGCAAGGGTTGTCAGGTCAGAAACAGAATGACACACAAACACGAGAAACTTCACAGGTGAGAATTGAGAGTGGCTTTTTAAAAACACCTGCTACTTGTTTCTCAAGAATGGTTTATCATTGTCATTAGGAAAATATAAGAAACAAATTTGACAATGGTTACTTTTCAGCACAGCAATTAATCTTTTTGTATGCCACTATTCCTTCTACAGTATGTAGGCCTACATATTTCAAACAGTTTGTTTTCAGTAGACACAGACAAAAATTAATCCAGTGTTCATAGTGGATGTTGATGCAAGTTTTAGAGAGGCTTCAAATTGACAGAAAAAATCCTAATAATTAAGATACAGTGTTTTGTATTTCACAATTTATGTTTCCTTTTAAAAGGGACCATGACTTGTTTTTATTTTATTATGTGTTTTAAATTGTAGGCAGATCAACATGCAATTTGAAGACGTGTGATACAATACAGAGAGCTGAAGTTGTGTGTCTTTCCAGATCCCCAAATCATTCCCCCTTAAAAGGTAATGAATAGTGTTATGACAAAAAATTTAAACATTCTTAATTTCTTTAAAAGTTGTACTTGGGCCACAGTTTTCTGTATTTCTAACCAAAACATTGCATTTATATTTCTATACTAATGAAATATGTTTTTCTTTTTCCAAACTTTATCAAATGCAATGATCGCTAAGATGAGCCTGAAGAGGAGATTTGGGAAGATGCCGTTTCATAAGTCGCTTTGCCAGATCACATGTGGTAAGTTTGTAAAACATATATTAAAAATAGAACCAGAACATCTCCTAATCAAAAGTTTTTGATCAGGTCGGGATGTCTGCTAACAAGATGCCTTGCTGGTCTGGGCAAGTTTAAAGTCTTACACAGACCGTCCAGAGGTTCTGAAGTCCATCTTCAATTTCATTGGTAAGGGACTACACAAAAGGCTGTTTGACCCAAACGTAAAGCAACCTGTCAGTGTTTGCTTTGTTAAGCATCTCATTTGGGGATGTTGAAAATATAAAGTTGATATCACTTAACCATTCGGTATTGGATTAATTTGTAACCAAATCGATCAGAAACACCATTCCAGCTATCTGGAAATCTGCCAATGTCTTCCCCCTTCATGAAGGTGGTGATCCGGCTAACATAAATAATTATAGGCCTATTTCTAAATTGTCAGTATTAGCCAAACTAATGGAATCATTTGTTAGCATGCAGCACTGTTTGTTGATTTGTCAAAAGCTTTTGACACAGTGGACCATAAAATACTCCTTCATAGACTCGCCTCTATTGGACTATCTGAACAAGCAGTGGGATGGTTAAACAGTTATTTATTAGGGAGAACACAATGTGTGCAAGTAGACGGCCTTACATCTGCCTCTCTAAATATTTTAAAAGCGGTGCCTCAAGGCTCAATCCTTGGACCTCTTCTTTTTATTATTTATACAAACAATCTCTGCCATAATATAAATAACATAAACTATCATTATTATGCTGATGACACTGTTCTCTATTGTTCTGGATCTACAGTTGTTCAAGCTATCACAAATTTACAAACTGCTTTTAACATTTTGCAACAAAATCTGGCTATTTTAAAACTGGTATTAAATGTTAAAAAAACTAAAGTTATGACTTTCACTCGTGGAAAATTAATTAAAAACAATGTTCCAGCCATTTATACATTTTCTGGAACAGAAATTGAAGAAGTGTCACATTACAGATACTTGGGTATAACTATTGATCAATCATTGTCTTTTACATTGCATATCCAAGATTTGGTTAAAAAACTGAGATTGAAATTAGTTTTTTTTTAGAATGAAGTCTTGTTTATCTTTTGATGCAAAAAAGAACTTGTAAATGCAACATTCCTATCTGTCTTGGATTATGGTGATATTTTATACATGCGTTCATCCTCCCAGTGTCTTCATGCTTTGGACACGGCGTTTCATGGAGCCTTAAGATTTATCACCAATATAAAATCTCATACTCATCACTGTTTGTTATATTCTCGGGTCGAGTGGTTCTCCCTGTCCATTCGGCGTTGGATGCATTGGCATCTTTTTATTTATAAAGCAGTTTTAGGACTACTTCCTCCTTATCTGAACACTTATATTCTCCCTAGATCTGCTGGGTCACACTATCTGCGTTCACATGATCTGTTTTTATTGATAGTCCCTAAAGCCCGCACTGATTTTGGCAAAAAGGCGTTTAGTTATGCAGCTGCATCTGCTTGGAATCAGCTTCAGAATCAGTTACATTTGAAAGAGTTGGTTTCACTTAATTCTTTTAAGGGTTTTTTAAAGGATCTTGAAGAGAGGCAGTCTGTCTGTCATTGTTTTAAATTGAATTGGGTCCCAGGAATTTTTTGATGACATTGCTGTTTGTGTATGATGAGTGAAAGTGTGTTTATGTATTTACCTGTAAATGTTTTTTATTTATTTGTAACCACGTTGCTGCCACTTGCCAGGACACTCTTGTAAAAGAGATTTTTAATCTCAAGGAGTTTTTATCCTGGTTAAATAAAGGTTTGAGTAAAAAAAAAAAACATTCACTACCATAGTATTCTTTTATCTTACTATGTAAGTCAATGGTGCTTCTTGTCAGTTTGGTTCCAGACATTCCTTAAAAAATATTTTGTGTTCATCAGGACGCTTTAAGGTGTAGAAACATCTCAGCAACCTCAAGAGAAATTGGAGACAACTGAGCTAAATTGCAGATGTTGTTGCAAAGGGTCTGAATATGTATAATGTAAATATGATGTTTTCTTTTTTCATACATTTGCAAAAGTTTCTAAAATTCTGTTTTTACTTTGTAAAAATATCTGAACAATTGCAGTATCATGCAACAACATAAAATTTGAAAGTGAAAGGTGTATGATAATATCTGAATGCACTGTAGATGATCTTAATTGAACCTCATTGTCATCTTCGTAAACACAACAGCTTTCTTCCTTCATCAGATGGCTATGCAATGTTTCAAGTCAGACTATCAAAGAAAAGGCATCTTGCCCTGATGTGCAATAACATGATTTTTTTGTACATGGGCTAAAATGCAGCATTTTTTGAAAATTAAATATCTTGTTTTTTCCCTCTTTAGATGCTGTCATCGTATTAAGTACAGCATGAGCTAGAATAGATGGGTGGTGGTGGCCATAAGAAGACTGTCAACTAAACCAACAACAAAATTCATATTTGCAGTTTTTCTTGAATAAAGTTTTTCTATTCAGATTAATAAAATGACTTTTAAACATGATTTTGTTTTCATATTTTATGATTTTATTCTATATTTAGAAAATTCCACTTCTGCACTACTAACTGGAAACCTAACTGTTTGAAAGAATGTGTTTTTATCCATAAAAAATATTTTTAACAGCTGCTTTCATGTTTATTTGGAAAGGGTAGGCACCTGCCATCTTATTTTTCCACATTTAAACTTTACCTTCCTTAAGTGTTTAGTTTTATGAATGGGGTTGTACTGTAAGTTATGCGTAGCAAGTTGCATTCATATGATAATTGCACTAAAAATTACACGTTTACAGTAAATCATTTAGTGAGTATAGCAGTGTAAAGTAAAAATCTATATTTAGTGTTAAAAACAACAAGGAAATAGAAGGTTGAAATTGCGTCATGATATCAACCATAATTAACCTATGTTGAAAGTGTGACGTTGAAACAACGTCGTGAAATCAACGTTGAAATTTTTTGCTAAACTGAAAGGTAATCCAACGTTGATACCTGACGTTGAATCAACGTTGAAATGCCGACTGGGTATGGTTAAAGCCAGTTGTAGCTAGATTGACAGCTATTCATCCAGCGCGTCTCCCCGCACGGGATCGATCACACATCTAAATACAGAAGCCACTTTGATGTTGATAAATGTAAATGTAATAGGGTCCTGATATACTGATGATACGATCTGCCAGATGTGAAAAATGTGTTCGTATGTTAATGCAAATAAACCCTTTGCCTGAACTTCACCGACTTCCCGTTTCGGTGTCACATGAATAGAGCATAAATGATTGGCTGGATGTTGAATGATTTGATACAGGGATCGATTGCTTCTCCTTGCTTCCCCGGATGTTGACTCTGAATATTTTTACACAGAATTTTTTGAGACGCTAAATTATTTTGCACTGAATTTTTTTAGACATTGAATTTTTTTACACTGATTTTTTTAAAGCATTGAAAAAAATATCATAAGCAAAAAAACAGTGCTAGAAATTCGATGGCTTTTAAAATTCAAAGTATGATTTAGATGCAAAATAAAATTCAATGTTAAAAATTTGATGTAAAAAAATTCAGTGCTAAGAATTAGAATTCAAAACCCAACGGCACAGATTTACTTCCATAGTAATTGTTTAAAAAAAACATAGTTTAATTTTAAAATATAAAAAATTGTAACCCTAAAGTGTTTTTCAAGTGTAATATTTCTGTAAAGTCTAAGGACAGAAAAATTGACATTTCCGTAGAATGACCCAGGATATACATTAAACCTAAAAATAACCTGCATGGAACGTTCTCTGTAGGTTATTATAAATATAACCTACAGGGAACGTTCCCAGAACGTTATTATTTTGTTTCCAAAAATGAACCAAATGGGAACCTTAGGGGAATGTCCTCTGTTTGCTGGGTTGATTCTTGAGAATTGATCGTTATAATTGAACCTAAAAGCAACTTTAATACGGTCTCAAAAACACAGATCTTAGCCTAACCTAAATAATGTGGACGTAAATGTGCCAATGACTTACTGCTGTGAATATCAGCACTGTAAATACCAGGAATTAGACTTTGCTGCTTTCTGCTCCCTGGAAGTAAAACAAGACACGCGCACACAAACGGTTATTATTATTGAATACGTGTGAAACGCCAAGGTTTTACAACGAACATCATAAACGACTGGAATAAAGTTCAAAATAGATTCTTTAACCAGATCTACACTAACAACACCCGAAGAACAAAGGTTAACGTTACTAGAAAACTGAGAAAATATATTTTGTCACTTACGTAACTCTATGCCCACTGTTGTCAAACCGTGTGTTGTGTCTAAACAAAACAACGCATCAAATTAAAACACAAACATGCATACACACAAAAACATCTAAACAAATCTACTAACAGTTACAACCGTGAATAATAACGTTACCCATTTTGTAAGTCGATCTGCAACTTTCAAGTCTTCAAATGGAAATGCAAAAACGAAACTTGTGAGCTGCGTTTCTACTACATACTACTATGTTACGTTCGTGAACAAATCTTTCATTTTAAATGAATCTTTAAGGTGAACGAATCGTTCTCGTTCACTGAAATGTCCCTCCCCTCTTAAGGAGCACGGACAAATGAGGCGCGGTCTTGCTTCTGCCTACAAAGAGTGACAAAAGTACGAGCCAATGGCGATCAAATATGACCTGTGTCCGAGCATATGATTGGTTCAACTTGCTGAACGAATAGTGATGGGAGAAACGAAGCTTTTCGAAGCTTCGAATCAATTAAACCAATTGCTTCGCAACATGATTCAGTTTTTCGAAGCGTTTTGAAAAAGCATACGCTGGCGACACCTGCTGGTCAAAATAGTGTAAAAGCCTCAAAATCTTTCCAAACATTACACTTTTTACAAAATAATAGCAAAATTGTCCTTATAACATGTTTTTAAGAAAAATAAATTATTTAATTTAACTATGATATGTATAATTAATAGTGTATTATGTGATTTTAGTTTTATTTATCATAATAAATCGATATACGAAAGCATTTTGACACTGCTGACTGTATTTAACTTATTCAGGCATATGTTTAACATGTTTCCACTATTTATGGAGTGATTTAAAGAAACAGTATGTAAGAAATGTATATCAATTAATCATAAAATGGCCCTGATATGTCATTAAGAAATCATTTTCATTTCAAATACTTATATCACTGACAACAGTGGCCCCCAGCTAACAAAAAAGGTCCCCTGGACGTCCCCTAAATGTCCTCTGCGAACGTCCCCCGGACTTTATCGTGTAGGGTCCCCTGTCACGTCGGGCGGACGTCCTCCGGACTTTCACAAGGACGTTTGCAGGACGGTCAGCGGACTTTCGGGACTTTTAGGGGACGTTCGCCTAAAGTCCTCAGCACGTCGTTTTATTTCATTACAACCAATGAAAGCAGACACGCTAAACATTGTTTACCACAAAGTTCTTTATTTTAATTGAACAGTTGTCATTTTCCTGTGCTCCGTGTTTGTGTGTGCGTGGGTGCGCGAGCTCCCGTGCGCGTGCCTGATCTCCCGTACGCGTCATGCGGCTTTCACATAGGATGCGGTGTGTGCTGCGCTTGCCGCTGGGTTCGGCGCAGCCAAGCGATTTGTGCTCTGATGGCCAGACCAAAGTAGGCGGGGTTTTCAATAAATTACTACGGTGTTTATATTTGCGTTAAATAGTCGACGAGGAACAGAGACTGATGTTGCTCGTCTCCATTTCACGTAACTTTAAGCATACCTACAACAAGCTGCTTGACTTAAAACACACCTGACATGCCAACTTGAATTGCTACGTGTTTCCATGAGACGGCTTTCCTTCCGATGTCTCTGTAGGAGCATAAACTTGTATTATAAAGCCCTTAGAATCCGGAGTATAAGCTTTCGTCCATTTTGCTTGTTTGGATGCCCCGTTTCTATTGCCCGCGCGGGTAATCGTCACAGGCGCTTTGCTCGGCGCAACAAAAAACCACCCTCGCGCGGCGCAAGCCATTGAAATGAATGGGTTTCATAGCGCAGCGCAGCGCACACCGCATCCTATGTGAAAGCCGCATTAGTCAAACGCGCTTCTGCTCCGTGTGTGTGCGTGTCTCTGGCTGTCTGCTGGACTCCGATGTCAAATATTTCCGTTGTCTTCTAACCTAAAACAACGAAATGAACACATTTAAAAGTTAAGTAGTTATTATTTATTAGGGTGGTTTCCTGTTGTGATATGTGATTTAATTATGTATTGTAACCACCGGAAGTGTTTGTAAATAACGTATGTCATGGTGATGATCAAAAGTATTTCCGGTTGCACCTTTTGATTAGTAAAACAGAACCAGGTGATTGAGAAGCATGAACGACTCTCTGGTCTTATTTTGTCACACGTAACATGGTGTCAGAAGTGAAAGAGTAAAAGACGGATTTAAAATTCGCATTATGGATGGATTAAAACCTCCTGCAGGACTTGATTTGCGTCAAGGGAACCTATCAGAAAACTGGAGAAGATTTCGACAAAGGTTTGAATTATATTCAGTGGCAAGTGGCTATGCCAAGAGAACAGCAAAAGTGCAATCATCCCTTTTTCTTCATGTTGCGGGTGAAGATGCAGTTGAAGTTTATAATACTTTTACTTTTGAAAATGATGATGAAAGATATAACTTGGTGAAAATAATGGAGCAGTTTGAGACATACTGTAATCCGAAAAAGAACATTACATATGAGAGATACAAGTTTTTTACGTGTGTACAAGGAGAAATGTCGATCAGTCAATATGTAACAGAGCTGAGGAGAAAAGCTAAATCATGTGAGTTTGGAGAGTTGGAGGAATCTCTTATAAGAGACAGGCTTGTCTGTGGAATCAACTTAGACTCTTTAAGAGAGAGACTTTTAAGAGAAAGTGAAGCAACTCTTGAAAAGTGTGTGCAAATATGTATCGCGTCGGAAACGACGAAAGCACAGATGCAACAAATGCATGAGGAGAAAAAAGCGCAACTCACTATGACTGAGAGCAGACACATTGATGCAGTAAAGCAAAAACAATCGTGTAAGAATGAGTGGAAAACAAAGACCAAAACAGAGAGAGCAAGTTTCAAATGTAAAAGATGTGGAATAGAACATTTACCACGTAGTTGTCCTGCGTTTGGCAAACAGTGTAGAAATTGTGACGAAATGAATCATTTTGCAAAGATGTGCAGGTCTAAGAAAGTGCATGCTGTTGCAGGAAACGTCACAGAATTATGTGATGACTTATTTGTGGGAATAGTACAAGCACAGTCACTGAAGCACACAAAAGCATCACTTAAAGAAGAATGGACAACTGATTTAAAAATAGGAAAAACCTGTGTGAATTTTAAGCTTGATACAGGTGCACAAGCAAATGTCATTCCCTATAGCCTGTTAGAAAAAATGGGCAAAAGAAGAATGTTAAGGAACTCAAATGTTAAACTGTCTACATACACAGGAGAGAAGATCTCAGTGAAAGGTCAGTGTGACTTGGCAGTGAAATATAAGACTATGCCACTGGTTGTCAGATTTGTTGTGACAAAGAGAGAAGTAAAGCCAGTATTGGGGATTCAAACATGTGAAGAATTAAATCTTGTACAGAGAGTAATGATGATTAATGACATGGACATATTCACAGAGTATGCAGACGTGTTTGAAGGCATGGGATGTTTAGAAGGAGAACATTCTATCAGAGTGGATGAAAACGTTACTCCAAAGGTACACCCACCAAGAAAAATACCAGTTGCCATGAGAGAAAGGCTTAAAGCTGAGCTTGAAAGAATGGAAAGAATGAAAGTGATAAAGAAAGTTGAAGAGCCCATGAAATGGGTGAATCCTTTTGTGATAGTGGAGAAGCCTAATGGCAGTCTGCCGATCTGTTTAGACCCTCGTGACCTTAATGCAGCAGTGATGAGAGCGCATTATCAATTGCCAACTGTTGATGAGATCACATGTAGATTGCCCAAAGCTAAATATTTTTCAGTGCTTGACGCAAGCTCAGGCTTTTGGCAAATTAAACTGGATGATGCTAGCTCTCGTCTTTGTACTTTTAATACACCTTTGGACGTTATCGTTTCCTTCGTCTTCCTTTTGGAATTAATTCAGCTTCAGAAGTGTTCCACAAAAAGGTACAGCAGTTATTTGAAGGTATTGATGGAGTTGAAACGTATATTGATGACATCCTTGTATGGGCTGAAACAAAAGAGCAGCATGACGACAGGCTAAGACAAGTGTAAGAAAGAGCACGTTTCAAGAATTTCAGACTAAACAAGGACAAATGCAAGATTTGTCTGGATGAAATAAAGTATCTAGGTCATATTATAACAAAGGATGGACTGAAACCTGATATGGCTAAACTAGAAGCAGTAAGAAAAATGCCAGTTCCAGAGTGTAAAAAAGATGTGTCTCGGTTTCTTGGGATGGTGACATTTCTTGCAAAATTTGTACCAAATTTGTCACAGCATACGACTGTTCTACGTGATCTTTTAAGGGATGAAGTTGAGTGGCAGTGGAAAGATGAACATCAACAGGCATTTGAGAAGTTAAAATTGATGTTAACAGAAACTCCAGTACTCCGCTATTATGATGTGAGTCTACCAGTAATTGTTTCTGTAGATGCCTCTAAAAGTGGTCTAGGAGCAGTCTTGCTTCAAGAGGATAAGCCTGTAGCATATGCTTCTCGTGCATTGACTGTGACAGAACAACGCTATGCTCAAATTGAAAAAGAAATGCTTCCAATAGTGTTTGGTGTAAAACGCTTTCATCAATTTGTTTATGGCCGAGAGATTGAAGTTCAGACAGATCACAAGCCACTTGAGATAATAATGAAAAAGCCACTCAACAGAGCACCAGCTAGAATCCAAAGACTACTCATGAGACTGCAAAAGTATCAGTTGAATGTTAAGTTCCGTCCGGGAAAGGAAATGCATGTCGCTGATGCTTTGTCAAGAGCATGTTTGGCAGAAACTGAAACTTCAGAAAAAGAGGACATCACAGAAGCTCAGGTACATATGCTGCTCACAAATGTGCCTGTGTCTGAAAAAAAGTTAACAGAATTTCAGAGAGAAACAGAGAAGGATGCCACATTGATGAAGTTGTTGAAAGTTGTACAGAATGGTTGGCCAAGGAAAATGAAGAAAGTCCCTAGAGAAATTCAAAATTACTGGAATTACAGAGAAGAAATTTCTGCTGTTGATGGTATTCTTTTCAAGGGAGAGCAAATTATTGTTCCTGCTTCAATGAGAACTGACATGTTACATCGGATCCATGAAAGTCATTTAGGTATCGAAAGTTGTAGAAGAAGAGCAAGAGAGGTACTCTTTTGGCCTGGAATGTCTAAGAGTATTGAAGACATGGTAAGTCATTGTGAAGTGTGCAGTGCGCATAGAAGATTTCAGACTAAAGAGCCACTACAACCTCATAGTGTGCCAGATAGGCCTTGGCAGAAGATTGGAGTTGATTTATTCACATATAATAAAAAAGAGTATTTGATCATGGTGGATTATTTCTCAAAGTTTATTGAAGTTGATTTGCTCAAGAATGATACCAGCACACCCGTCGCTATGGGCGGGCCTTAGGGGGCCGGGCCCGCCCTCAAGGACACTTGTGCCCCCCCAGTATTTAAAAAAATACTGTCATTTTAAATTATTAATGTTGCTAATTTTGTGTTGCATTAATGTTGTATTCTTTATAATTAAAACATTAAAAATATAAAAAACAATGGTGTGATTTTGTTTGATTGATGGGAATCTAGCTACACTGCAACAGCCTATCACGAGGCTACGTACGAAACGTACGTGACGTAGCCTATCTCAGTGTAGCTGCTCAACAGTTACCGCACTTTTTTAAACTGGATGAGTTTTCGCTTAGCTATACCGCTTTAAGATGGATATTATCCGCAAATGGTTAAAAGCCCAACAACAGTCTCCAAAAGACACGCAGCAGTCATACAGAAAGAAACTCCGGTGGCCTTGCAACCAATTTGGCGTACTGCTCCATTGGTTTTACTTTGTTATCTGACGATGACACCAACGTAACCGCTAAAATGTAAATTTATAATTGACTGACATGTTTGTCTCAACGAAAATGAACCTTCCGACAACCACACAATGTCGCAGGCGCTCTTGGCAAACAGATGAGAGGTTTGAAAAGGACATTGACGCACACAGGCGAGAGAGTTCGGGTCTTCTCGGGTCCGTAAAGAAAAAACACATTCATTTTTAAATTACCCGAGATCCGATGCCGCTATTGTTGTACTCGACCCGTGTCCGAGGCACATGTGAAACTTTTAGACCCGAACCCAGATCGTGTCTCGGGTCGGGCCTCGGGTTTTCTGATCTAATTGGACCCGTGAAGACCTCTACCGTGGATCCCGACCCCGGGCCTAACAGACTACTACATTCAGAAGATATGGACTTGTTCACTGCGGTGATTCAGCTTGCTTCTGAAAAGGACCTCACTCACAAGTTTAATTCCGAGTGGACACTTTATTAATGAGGAGCTTCTGCTCGGAGAAACGCCGCCTGCCGCTGTACTGACAGGAGGGAAGGGAGAGACGACAGCGCTCGCTCGCCTCCACAGTACCTTAGGTTCTAACTCTGCGTGCGTGTGTGTGTGTGTGTGTGTGTGTGTGTGTGTGTGTGTGTGTGTGTGTGTGTGTGTGTGTGTCTCATGGCAATGCGTAACCCTCTGTTGACTGCTTTAAAATGCAATGTTTGAGAGATGTCTCTGGTGTTACATGTAATATGTTGTATAGATTTATGGATATTCATAAAATTGTTTCTATATGTAATGTGGTGTGTAGGCTATAGGCTATCTGGTCATATTGCTGATGGTTGTTTAACGTTATGATCACGTGCTGCGCGAATAGAGTATATTATTATAAGTATACGTACTTTAGGCTAATAATAAGTGTGCCCTCCCATGCATTTCATATGCCCCCCTTAAGACTGAAGTCTGGCGACGGGTCTGGATACCAGAAGTCTGACTGTCATCAAATTGCTGAAGTCACAGTTTGCAAGGTATGGGATTCCTGAGGTATTAATTTCTGATAACGGACCACAATTTGCTTCACAAGAGTTTCGCATGTTCTCTAAAGAATGGGAGTTTCAGCATAAAACAACAAGCCCTCACCATGCTCAATCAAATGAAATGGTTGAAAGGGCTGTACAAACTGTGAAACGGATGTTAAAAAAGACTGAAGCAGATGAGAGAGATCCATACATTTCATTGTTAAATCTGAGAAACACACCTTTGGAAACCATAGGAGTCTCCCCTGCACAATTGCTAATGGGTCGGAGAGTGAGAACAAGGTTACCAGCATCAACTGTATTACTTAATCCTAAAACAGTTTCAGCTTCAGTGAAAGAGTCATTGGAAAATCGTCAGAAAAAGCAGAAGGAAAAGTTTGACTTTGGAACAAAACAGCTGCAGAAACTAACAGTAGGAGAAAATGTCAGAGTATGGCAAAATGGTGTGTGGAATCCAGCACAAGTTACTGCTCTGGCTGAGCAACCAAGGTCTTATGTTGTGGAGACACCTGATGGACAATTGTATAGAAGGAATAGGAAATATCTAATGTCCAAGACAGGAGAATACAAAGCAAAGACTGAGGAAGTGGATCAGAGTTTAATTAATGACTGCCATGAGACAAGGGCTGTGTTGGATGATAAAGAGACTGCAAGTTCATGTACTGGTCAATTCAAAACTCGAAGTGGTAGAATTGTTGCAAAGCCACAAAGACTTATTGCTGAAATGTAGTTTTGTTATTTGCATATTGGTGATTGATTAATGATACTGGATTGTTTGAAATGTTGTGATTTTATTAGTGTTAAATAATGATGAAATTGTGTTGTTAATTTAAAAAAAAAAAAAAAAAAGAAGGATGTTGTGATATGTGATTTAATTATGTATTGTAACCACCGGAAGTGTTTGTAAATAACGTATGTCATGGTGATGGTCAAAAGTATTTCCGGTTGCACCTTTTGATTAGTAAAACAGAACCAGGTGATTGAGAAGCATGAACGACTCTCTGGCGTCTTATTTTGTCACACGTAACATGGTGTCAGAAGTGAAAGAGTAAAAGACGGTTTTAAAATTCTGGCTGTCTGCTGGACTCCGATGTCAAATATTTCCGTTGTCTTCTAACCTAAAACAACGAAATGAACACATTTAAAAGTTAAGTAGTTATTATTTATTAGGGTGGTTTCCCAGACAAGGATTAGCTTAAACCAGGGCTATGACTCAGTTTAATTATGAAATATACCTAGTTTTAACAAACATGCCTTACTAAAAACATTACTTGTGTGCATTATGATGTTAAACAAAGGGCACTGATGTATTTTAAGATTTCCCTGTCTGGGAAACCGCCCCGGTATGTTTAAAATGTCTTGCAAAAAATCTGTAGCAAACATTTAAAAGATAAGGGAGACAGAATTCTGTGCTAAAACTAGAAACCATGCACAACTCACTTTTACCTATTTCTTGCTTATGGCATTATTGTTGCTGTTACAGTTCACTCAAAGTAAAGGTGGCTAAATGTGGACATACAGTTCTGTGCAAAAGTCTTAGGCCAGCATGCTACCATTAGATTAGTTGTTTTTGCAATTGTATAGTGATCATATATAATTATTTCTCAGTCTCTTTATTAGAATACAACCAGAAAATACAGGAAATGTGTATGTGGTATTAAAAACAATATAAACGTATAAGCTGAAGTGTCAAGTGTTTGGGGTAAACTCTCCTTCCACTTGAGTAATAGCAGGCAACTGCAGGATCTCTTAAACCTAAATGAAATTAAATTTTAATTCTAATCATCAAATGACTTAAAGCTCCACTGTGTACTTCTTTTAGTTAATTCTTAGCAAAAACCCATGTTTTCTTTCAAAAGTATGTGCTCATTCATGTGTAATTACTTCCACCCCACTAATCAAAGTATTCTCCTAAGTGTAGAATCTGCTATTTAAAATACATACCGCCGTATCGCTCTCTGGCTGAATCCATGTTGTGCCTCCATCTTTGAAAAACATTCGCCGACGAGGGACATTCCTGAAATTCAAGCTCCGCCTTTCGCGCTTTCAGAGTACACTCAAGCTGGCCGCGAGCTGAAGCCTATGGAGGTTGCATGTGTAGGCGGTATACGTCATCAAGACAGTCTTATTTCAGAATATAAACAATTATAAAGCTGACATTTATTCTTAGTTAATTGTAAATTGATGTAATATGCTTATGACTTGCGAATGTAATGCTCAGTTAATTTAAATAAACCAGGCTTGATGACGTATGCAGCCTGCGACCTGCGTAGACTGAATCCTTCGGCCGCACGCCGAGATAAACCTGCGATCTAATGCTTTGATTTGAAAGCCTGTTGAAGACATATTCTCGAGGACATTAAAACAAGTCGCCAAGGAAGCGAAACTGGGATTTTAAACGACAATGGGACGGGAAAAACATCAAGACCAAAGTCAATATTGGAGTTAGTTTTTCAAGATGGGGCTCAATGGACACTGACGTTGCTAAGTTACTTTCTATCTTCACCACAGGTAATTCAGCATATTCGTTTACATCTATACAGTTTATGTTGTAAACTTGAAGTTTTATAGTTCCTTGGCTAACTATAGCATGGTTATGCAGTTAGTGTAAACACGCATGTGCTTTTGTGTGCTCGAACACGCCGTCTCTCCGCCCATTTATGTAATCTGAGGTACTGAGATAAATGTTTTTCATCTTTTCTGACCTCTAGCACAAACACACGGTGTACAGCGCTATTTTTAGCCTTTCATTGATAAAACTGATCTGCGCGTCTTTCGTTTCATTTTACAAGCGTGTGAAAGTTGAGCGATCTTATTTCACCAATATCAGAGAAAGCTCTTACATATACACCGACATGTAACGTTTACTTAAACATAAGCATTGGACTCTGACATATTAGTTCGCGTCCATTTAAACCCGTCATTACTCCAGCAGCTGTGTCTCTCTCGTCCACTTGTGATCTGATTGACGAAAACACATCTTAATACCAAGTTTAACAGCCCCTGTGATATTTTTCCTCGCGTCAATGAAAAAAGGAGTGTCTAAGCTACGTTTATGGTTGCTTTTTGTATGTGATTTTAAGCAGACATATCATGACAATCAGACTTTTTACATGTTTAACATAAATCTGTGTGCTTTGATGGATCACAGGCAAATGACATTGCAAATTGTTCATTTTTTTTCATTGCTTTTGCTTTGTAGCTACTGGAAGCCATGTTAACCTTGGCATGACACGGCCACCGTACTAGTTAAAACGCGTTCCGAATGGGGGGGCGCTAGAAAGTAATATTCAGTTGGTTGTCATATAGACTTTCACCGCTTGATGGGAGTAGATCCTACACAGTGGAGCTTTAAGGCTTTTTTTGAGGAGAATGAAGTCCTGAAGATGTGTTTCGTGCCAAGAGAGGTCACTAAATACAGACTGATGTCTGAAGAAGACACTTACTTCTGAAAATGTTTTGTTTTTAATTGTGTGTAAATTTTTCCTGTATTTTCTGTTTGTAGCTTAAAAAAGAGTGAAAATAAATATGGATGGACATTAAAACTTTGCTAAAACAACAAAGCTGATGATGGTGGCCTAAGACTTTTGCACAGTAATGCATGTTACCCATTTTATGTGTAAATGCAAATCGTTATGAATATGAATTCTCCCAGTATGGTTTCGGCTGGTCAGGCTGGTGTAGCAGGATTGTTTTAGAGGGGTTTTGGCCTTTTGTAGCTGGTCAGGCTGGAAGACCAGCTAACCCACCAGCATATACCACCTTGGCTAAGTTGGTTGGCTGTCTTAGCTGGTTTAAGCTGGTCCTCCAACCTGGCAAAACTGGTACGTCAGCTGGTCTTCTATCCTGACCAGCTACAAAATGAACATACACATCTAAGAGAGAGCATAGGTCACACAGAGTATAAAAAAGAGTTTACTATGACATAAAATAATGTAAGTTGTCTTATACATTGATCTTTGATATTATTGTAGGTTTTTGTGTTAAAGGCATCTTGAAGTATACTATGTAGAGTATATGATACTATATGTATCCAAAGCATCAAACATTATTTTAATTGCTATTAATGTTTATGTGCTATTAAGATTTACAATGTACATTCTTATTTACAACATTACAATTTACATACAATATATATACAAAAATTATTTTGAGATGTTTGGGATTCACACAGACTCACTATAATTCATTGTTAGTTGCAAGTGTGAAACTGAGCTGCTGAAATTCGCCCTGTGTAACTGTAGCATCCTCCTATTTCTCATCTCCCAAACTGCCTCCCCTTTGAAGAAACAGATAACGAATCTACAAACAAAAACAATCCGTAATAAACATAGGTAAAATGTCAGCAGTGACTAGTAATGTTGCATCTGTTATGGCACATACCATCTTTTGAAAGTCAGCTTGGCTTGCTCATTGTCAGCTGCATTTTTCCAACCACTGCTGTGGTGTTGTCCTGTATTTGGTCTACTTTCAGAATGATTCTCCACTCCAGGATTTCTTTCAAGAATGAGTTTTGAAACATTAATAACATTACTAACTACACCAGTAAACCATGCCTATCAATATCAATAATTTAAGATAAAAAATAACAAAATACTGTACCTTGATTCATTATTGGAAGAAATTGACTGATGTGCTGCATTTGTGATAAAAAACAATTAATTCGATTTAAAAATGGATGATGTAAGTATTGTAGTAACTGTTGTAAAATGTTGAATGCTCTATCATTTGTAAGTCACTCAAGGCATATGCTAAATTAATAAATATAAATCAAGTAATCATCATTATACTACAAATACTGTACACTGAGATTAAGTATATTGTTTCTTAATTCCACACAAGTATAACAATTTAAATGGCTAATAGCATTAAAATGTACTCACAATAAGGTGCCTCAGGCAACATCAAAACATCTTTTTGTTTTTTCTTACTTGTTGCTCCTCATCTATAAAAGAATGATAATATGAAAGTAAATCATAGTGCCCTTATAGTTTCACCTGGCTTCTCAGGTGAAAAACTACTAATTGCTGTTAATAATGATTCATTTTCTTCACTTTCAAACTGGAAATCTTATCCTCAGGTCTAGAAACAACAAGACAAAAAAGTAGTATTTGATATTATTAAGAAACTTACACAATGATTCCCACTGTTTAAAATCATGTAACAATGAATGCAGTGACAATGATACCACCTTCAATAATAATTTCACTTTCAGATAATTTATTGTCCTACTGAACTGTGAATACCGTAAAACTTCAAATAATAGCCGAGTCCCAAATAGACGCCTGTCTCTTTTAGACGCCTGGTGTGACGACAGGTTTGGGTAAATAAACGCCTGTCTCAAATAAAGGCCTGGTCTGTTTTTTAGTTTCGGGTTGTATTTAATCTTCTAAAACCCGTCAGATAGTCTGTTTAAGACAGTTCTATGGTGCAGATTGAACACCCTAAAGTTTTTTTGCTTACCGGTAGATGTCACGTGACAGACGCAGTCGTTCCTTTACTCATCACTATGACAACACAACAAGCTTCGCTACTGTCATCATCACCTCAATCCTGGCGACGAAGTGGCAATCGGGAGAGTCAGGACTTTTCCCGGTGGGCCGGTAGTGTTTTGGGGCTGCTGATAATAGCCGGGCTTTCAGTTTTTTGTCATGCATGCACTCCCGCCACACATTGTATTTCTCACGCGGAAACACTATTTATCATATTTAATAGGGAATGTGGAGTTGACGTCACGCGGTGTTGCGTAATGTGTAATCCGCCATATTTGCAGGCACCCGTCCTATCCCGCTGTATTTGAATTCATGTGTTGGAGGTTGTTTTTGTATTTTCTGTCGAGATTTTAATAAACTTCGATATGTTTGGTCAGTACTGCTCGATCAAGCAGGTCACGCGATCGTTCAGGGAGGAAACTGAACAACGGAATACGTTTTTCCAGCTTTTATTCGTGGAAAAAACAAAGGAAGCCGGTGCAGGAGCTGACGAAAAGACGCCGGATCGCGTGGTTTGCCTGCTGCAATCAGGAGAAAAACCTTTACTTTTCAAAAAAAAAAAAAAATCCCTGCATCAGCGAGAGTGTGTTCGCTGCATATTCAGTCATTCAGTAATTTGTGATTAATAAAAGCAGAACCACTTAAATTGTCTTGTTTTTATGCTAACACTGTCAAACTAACTTGCAAATGTAAGTTATTGATTGATTCATTCATTCATTTCTGATCACCCTAAACACATGAGTTATAAAAATAAATATTTAGACAATTTTGACGATTGTAACACATATTTTTTATTAAATGCAACTGCTCAAACCCACTGCTTGTGACTCTTTAAATAACAACGTTAGCTAAATATTTAGCATTTTGTTTGTTTTAATAACTTGGCCAAAACAGAAGTGCCATCTTTTGAACATGTGTTGATTCATCGCACAGAATACAACGGAGAAATTATTTTATAGAATCATTAAGATACGTAGGTATTAACACATTGTCAGTAAATAGCTGGTGACTCCAAAAGAAGAAGTGTCACCTTACTATAAGCTTGAAGGGATTTATAGCTCTTAAACTCCTGCAAAGTCTAAATAAAGTCCTGCAAAAACAAGGTAATTGACCAGATATGTAAGCGGAGGTCCGTAATCCAGTCTTGGGCTGCTAAATAATATGGATCTATGTTGTTTATTTGTCCAAATAAAGTTTTTTGGCAGTAGCATTTAGTTTCTCCCGATAGGGTCCCTTCTCTTTTTCTTTCAACTTCTCGATTTCTTCCGTTCTTCTTCAATTTTACCTAGTTTTAGCTTAACATGCCCAGAATTAAATGGCATAGCGGTCGGCGGTGCCTCTAAACATGGCGCCCACGTCCCATAATGCAACACTGCGGTGACGTACATTAACATTCCCTATATGCTGCAGCGCCTAAAATGTATCTGGCCGCACTGCTCTCTCTCTCTCTATCAAGCCCGTCTTCCCTAGAGTTCTAGTCGAGCGAGCCAATACAAAAAAGAAAGAGGCTACACAATAGCCAATCAGAAAATAGCACTGTTGTATCTGGGTAAGATTTCACGCAACAACCAATAAAAAAACATATCATTGTTTGCTTTATTTATACTGCCAATAATTTAAGACTGTTGTTATTACACGAACTAATTTGTTAAACACATTCAAATTAAAAATAAAACGTAATATGTGGTAACCTCCTGCTGTCATGCTGGAACAATTAAATTAAAAGCCTGTCTCTTATAGACGCCTGTCTCTTTTAGACGCCTGGTGTGATGATAGGTTTGGGAAAATAAAAGCCCGGGCTATTATTTGAAGTTTTACGGTAAATGTGCATTTAAAGAAAATAATAGACGACATGCATTTTTCTTGATCATTACAACTCTTGGTCAATATACATTACTGTGCAAAAGTCTTGGGACACCATCACCAGCTTTGTTGTTTTAGCAAAGTTTTAATGTCCATCCATATTTATTTTTGCTCTTTTTATTAAGATACAAACTGAAAATACAGGAAAAATGTACACAAAATTAAAAACATCAGTCATTAAAGACATCAGTCAGTATTTAGTGTGACCTCTCTTGGCACTAAACACATCTTTAACTAGTACTGCATTCCTGGGGCCTCATTTATCAAGCGTGCGTACGCACAGAAGTGTGCGTAGGAACAGTTTTACGCAAAGTGTGGAATTTATCAAATTGCACTTATACGTAGAAATCTGTGTAAATATACGCACACCTCTGAGTATGCGTACGCAGAGCATCTAGTGGTAGAATAGCGATACTACACAGGACCCTGTTCCAGTGATTAAAGAAGTGTCTATTTTTTATCCACAAGCAGGTGTTAAAAATGATTAATGTCAGTATGGTAACAGCAAATAATTATAATGATTTATTTGTGACATCATGTATCTGTAACTGTGAAAGCTCTACATGTGATTTGTATAAATGAAGTCTCCGACAAATGCTTGACACAGTGCAATGGCTTATCTTGCGTTATTGGAAGACTTGGCAAATAATCCATTCCGCCGGTAGCGCGTTTTCAAAGATCGCGCCAATGATGCTGGTTATATATGCTGCTGTCCAAGGTGGAAAGTTGTCTGTCCTCCTCCAGTTGCACTCGTTTCACGTCGGTGTGCTGTGACGCGTTTTTTTGCTGATCATTTAATGTCAAACCACTTTTTTTATTTCTGGAAGTGTTCTCTCCTCATATTCAACGGAATTAAACTCACTGGTAACATTTTCCCATGTAGATTTGTTTTCTTTTGTTAGTCATTCCTCCCGCACTAAGTAAACCAAACAGGATGTGTTATTAGGATTTAACCTCATCCAGCAGTAACTCAATTTCTGTGTCTGTAAATGTATGAAAGTGAAAAGGTGCCGTTTAAATTGTATGGCAACCGCTGCAGAATGTTCAGACAGAACAATAAATCACTCGGTCCATGTCCTTATTAAACAACTTTACTGTTTCCAATTCCAATAGGTACAGATGCGTATATAGGTGTGTGGTTCTGCAAAAGCATAATAAAGAAAACTTGTAAGTACAATAAGAATAAGAAACAGTAATTAAACATTATACAATGACTTAGAAAGTAGAAAGTAATAATGCAATAGCATTAGAATGTCTTCACATCATTACAGTATGTGTAAATTACCTTAGATTGGTAAATATTCACTTTAACTCAATCATTCAATTAGTAAAATAAACATCTCTAAGTAATAATCAGAATAATTGCTATCAAAGTCTTATCTAACATGTTTACATTGATTTTAACTTACAATCAAGATTATGTGTGTACCGAGTAATACTTAAATAGTATAAATAAACATTTAGTAGCACTAATAACACAATTAACTCAAATCTAACAGATAAAAGAAATATTAAGCTACTTACTTTTTAAATGTACGCACACAATATTAACAAACTGTTAGGAATGGACCAGATAGCAGCCAACCACGATAGACAACAACTTGTGCAAACTTTCTAGCTTTTAGACATGTCCGAACATGAACGATATAGTTTAGTTAACGTCTACCAATGAAATGACGAGTTTAAGTCATGTGGTTAACACATATTAGAACACATGTTAAGTAGCATAAAATGTCCAGCAGAGGGCGCCATTGTCATTAAAGTGTGGCATTTTGTACAGTAAAATTCCTCTTTTACACTCTCTTTGTCATTATTGCGATGAGGGAAAAAGCACAACCACGTGACATATAACGGGAGGTCACCATATATGGTTCATTGGAGGCGTTTCGGAATGCAAATGACTATGAACGTGCACGAGCATGGTGCTTAAGAACAAGTGGGATTTATTATCAAGGATTACTTACTGATGTGCGTACGAACCACGTGCGCACGTTTGATAAATCCCGATTTTTTTGTACTTAGGCACATTCTAAATTTCATTCGTAGGTACAAATATAGAACATTTTCTACGCAATGTTGATAAATGAGGCCCCTGGTGTCTACGGCGCATGCTCTGCTGCGACGTCACGTCTGTCATGGCAGCTAACGCTACTGTCCTTACTGTACTGTCTTGGCTTTGTCTAGTTTCTCGTCATCTGTGCGAGTTATTTGTTATTTAGTTTTTGTTAAGTGTGTCTGGTGAAGTTAAGCAACGACAAAATGCTGAAACTGCTGTGGATTACCCTTGTGATTTTGTGGATGATCGAAAATGGTACAGCGCTCACGCCATTACAGTCAGATGTTACCGCACTACTCACATACAGCCGAGATGAGCTTCTGCGACTCCGGTCATCTGTTCTCTGTAACCAAAAACCGGCTGACATCCCTCCGGAGATCCGACCGAGGAAAAGGGGTAGCCGTGGTGGTATCCGTGCCCGGTTATGAAGGCGTCCTTTCAGACCTCCGTTACCCTCTGTCATATTGGCCAATGTACGTTCCCTTCGGAATAAGATGGATCAACTTCATGCCAAGTGTCAGGGGGAAAGACTCTTCAGGGACGCGTGTATCATCGCATTAACTGAATCCATATCTGACTCTGAGATCAGCCTGGACAACTTCTTGACGGTCCGGGCTGATAGGACCCGTCAGTCGGGGAAGGAGAGGGGGGGAGGACTATGTGTCTTTATAAACAAGCGCTGGTGTACTAACGTAAAAATACACAGCATCATATGCACACCGGACGTAGAGATCTTAACATTATCATTACGCCCCTTTTATCTTCCAAGAGAATTCCCCACTGTGGTTTTTGGGTGTGTTTACTGTCCACCAGATGGTAACATAAAAACAGCAGCAGAGCTAATAGCGGAGAATGCTAACGCAATGCTAAGTAAATACCCCCAAGCCCCGGTGTTCTACATGGGCGATTACAACAACTGCAGTCTTGACAGCGTACTGCCTTCCTTCCATCAGTATGTGCATTGCCCCACAAGGAAGGGAAATATCTTGGATCTGTGTTACGGGAATGTTTTGGATGCATTTACTGTCCGGGCTCATCCTCCTCTGGGTTCTTCGGACCATAATGTTTTGGTCTTTCTTCCGGGTTACAGACAGGAACTGAAGCGCATCAAGCCACAAGTCCACAGCGCCCCACAGTGGTCGGCGGATGCAATTGCATGTCTGCAAGGATCTCTGGCATGCACTGACTGGACCGTTTTTAACGGCACTTTGGATGAGAGACTGTCAGTTACAACGGACTATATAAAGTTTTGTATGGATACCTGCATACCAACAAAAACCTATCAGACTTTCCCCAACTCCAGGCCTTGGATTACCCCACAAATTAAACGAAAACTTGTTGAAAAACACAAAATATTTCAAAGTAAGGATTGGATTTCACTTAAAATAATAGACAGACAGATAAAAAATGACATTATTAAAGAAAAACTTAAATACAAAGAGAAAATAGAACATGAGTTTTCTACAATGAACACAAAACAAGCATTCAAGAAAATAAAAATATTGACAGGACAGGATGTGAAACAGGATTATAGCACAATCACTGACCCCATGACCTTTGCAAACAGCCTAAATACTTTTTATTCCAGATTTGACATCACTGACTACTCAGCTGCCTGTAGTGAGCTACTTAATGCTCTCCCTCTTGATCCACCAACATCTCCTCCCTTTACAGAGGTAGATGTTCGACAGGAGCTGAGTAGGTGCAAAGTTGGCAAGGCCATGGGGCCGGATGGCATCCCTGCCAGGGTGCTCAAGCTTTGTGCAGTGGAACTCTCCCCGATTTTCTATTCAATAATGCATGAGTCATACAGTACAGCATGGTGGCCAACCCTATGGAAAATCTCTACCATCATTCCTCTACCAAAGAAACCCCGCCCGTCAGAGTTCAACCATTACAGGCCTGTTGCTCTCACACCCATAGTAAGCAAATGCTATGAAAAACTGATTCTCCGCAACATCTTGTCAACTGTCAATCCACAGCTGGACAAATATCAGTTTGCATACAAAGCCAGGCGAGGGACGGAGGATGCTGTTGTATGTCTCCTTCACACCCTCCTTCAACATCTGGAAACATCTGGTAACTCTGCTGCAGTTTTCTTTGTGGACCTAAGCTCAGCCTTCAACACAATCCAACGTCATCAGATGATTAGAAAACTACACCAACTCAATGTTGCACCTAATTACATCCATCTGATTCACAGTTTCTTGAGCAACAGGCCACAGGCTGTGAGGATAGGGTCTGTCATATCGAACACCATTATAATTAACACTGGAGCTCCTCAAGGCTGTGTCTTATCACCCTTCCTCTACACGCTGTACAACAATGACTGTATTAGTCCTTCACCCATCACAACATACTACAAATACTCAGACGATACTGCAATTCTGGCTCTTCTCAATGATCATACCACCATTGCTGCTTACCACGATACAATATCACACTTCACACACTGGTGCACAGACAACTTTCTCCATCTCAATGTTGAGAAAACAAAAGAACTGGTCTTCAACGCACCCAGTCTCAGTCAGATCTCCATTCATGGCAACATCATAGAACAGGTGGAGAAATTCAAATACCTTGGACTCACCCTGGACAATAAGCTCACCTTTGACCATCACATAACAGAAATCCAAAAACGCTCACAACAACGTCTGCATGTTTTACGAAAACTCAGCTCCCTTTGCATTGCCCCTCGTCTTCTGTTACTTCTGTATATGAGCATCATCCAGCCCATTTTGTTATACTGCTCCACTAGTTTTAACACTATGCTGTCAGTCACTAACAAAAACAAACTCAGTAAAATCACACACATAGCTTCAAAAATAATACATTCCTCTACACCTAACATTTCAGAACTTAATGACAGAGCAATAGCCCGCCTTGCCCACTCCATAACAACGGACCCAGAGCACCCCCTCAACTTCAACTTCACTCTCTTGCCCTCAGGCCGCAGGTATAGGACCCTGACATGGAGAAGGGCTCGTTTCAAAAAGAGCTTTGTACCATCAGCAATCTCAATCCTCAATAAGTTACAAAGCTGAACTTTCACCATCTTGCGTTTTGTTGTTGTTGTTTTTGTGTATATATGTTTGTACTAGCTGCGTGTACTGTATGACAGTTTGTGAAAACAAATCTCCTGTTCACAGGACAATAAACTATCTATCTATCTATCTATCTATCTATCTTGAGCTTTTTTGAGGAGACTGAAGTCCTGAAGTCATTCGATTAGAAACAGAAATTAGGATTTAATTTTATTTTATTTATGTTTAAGAGATCCTGAAGTTGCCTGCTATTGCTCAAGTGGAAGGAGAGTTTACCCTAAACACTTGACACTTCAGCTTATACGTTTATATTGTTTTTAATACTACATACACAATTCCTGTAATTTCTGGTTGTATTCTAATAAAGAGACTGAGAAATAATTATATATGATCACTACCCTGGTGAAAAAATAGTATGCTAAATATATTTAATTTTGATATACTTAAGTATACTTGCAGTCACACTAATGACCAGTATACTTAAAGTGTGCTATTGATTAGTTTATTTAAAGAGTGCTATTTCGGAACAACTAATTTTGTACTTAATATATTTTAGTTGTATATTAATTGTAACAAAGTACAACTTTAAGTGTACTTAGTGTACTTTTGTGTGCTAAAGTGGAACAACTTTAAGTGTATTTAGTACAATTTAAGTACATGACTGTTTTTGTGCTGAATTCATGCTTGATAAGTGGATTTAGAGTGTGTTTTATTTATGTTAGGAGTACATTACAAATGTATTATGAGTGTCTTGCAAACATACAATCAGTATACCTTAAATAGACTGTTTGCATACATTCTATATATTTTTGGCCAATCCAAAATTCTAAAAACTGCCCTGGTGAAAAATGAATATGCCAAGTACATTACATTTTGTATACCTTTACATACCTTCAGCTAGATTAGTAATGAGTATACTTCAAGTGCGTTAATAATTAGTTAACTTAAAGAGTGCTATTTTGGGAATAGATTACTTGCTGGTAACATAACCAAAATAATTTTTTCCAAATAAATAAAAGCTGATTAAAACAGTCAAAAACAATTCATTTTAAATATATTTAAAATATAGTTTTATTCACAGCATTCAAAGTGTACAGTATTTGCCTAAAAATTGAACAATTACTCATTGAAGAATGTCAAAATGATTAAGATTACAACGTCTTTCTCTCCCAAATTAACTTTAGTCTGGCAGGTTTTGGTCTGGCAAAAATCCTCCTTACATAAAATACTTCAGCTCCTAAAGAAAGATTTTATTGTATTAGTAGTTGTAAGGGACCACTATCTGTCAAAATTTGATTGATTTATGACCCCCTTTGACAGGGGGCGGGACTATCAATCAAAAGGTGTACAATCTGTCCAGGTTTGAGAATCGTATATCAAGGGCTTTAGACAGCGAGTATCCTGTGCGTGTTTTACGATGTGTCAATCAGCTCGTTGTTTTTCCTGTGCCGACGTAAATGCGTTGCTTACCGCCGCCAACGATTATAGCGTCTCCGCGTTCACAGATCAGCTTGAAAATATCATGCAGAGCAACGCAGACGTGTGCGTTGATGACAATCTAATGTTAAAGGTGTCTATTGTCAGAAGCAAAAACGGCGGCGCTCGCAGAAAATTCCGTGATCTAGCACACAACGAGGTTATAAAAAGAAATAGAATGAATCTTTTTTCCCCCGCTAATATGTCTGACAAGCTATGCTTTGCACTTTGTTTGGCACACTTTTTGAATCCCCAAAAAACAGACCCTGAATTAGTGCCCATAGCCGCTTCCATTCAAAATGCCGCTGGATTTTCAATCCAAGACATGATACGCTTTAATGACGTCGCATTGTTTGAGAGATTGTTAAACATCAAAATTGTAGTTTTCCACAGATCAAGCACGGGTGCTTTGGAAAAATACATGACCAAAGATAAGCCCCACTACAAGACGGTGTTTCTCTATCTGTCCGATAGTCATTATTTCATGATAAAAAATTTGAGGGGTTTTATCGGGTGTAAATACGTCTGCGACTATTGCTACAACGGCTTTTCAAATAAAAGGAATCACAGATGCATTTACGCATGTGACATATGCAATGCCCCCGACTGCTACAAACACCCCGCGAAGACGATACACTGTGGTGATTGTTTGAGGTACTGCAAATCAGAATACTGTTATGAGATGCATAAAAAACCAGCACTGAGTCAGCAGTTTGCCCAGTGTGACGTGACCAAATACTGTCCGACATGTAATCGATGCTATTACATTAGCGGTGATAAACCAAAACCGCACAAATGCATGCCGGAGAAGTGCCTGCATTGTGGCATGGAGATGATACCCGATGGGGATCATCAATGTTTTATTCAGCCCTTAAGGCTCGAGAAACCCAGTGAGAAATATATCTTCTATGATTTCGAGACTCGTTACGAGGGTGGTAAGCATGTTGCAAACTTTGTTTGCGCCATCACTTTTGCGGGTGAAGAATTCACAGCAGAGGGACCCGACTGCGTCGCACAACTCGTACAGAGATTCAGACACCCTAGGTACACCAACTACACGTGGATAGCCCACAACGCTTCTGGCTTTGACAATTTTATTCTTTTGGAATATTTCACAAAGGTGGGGCTCACTCTTAAAATCACGATGCAAGGATGTCGTTTGATATTAATGTTTGACGAAAGCTACAAGCAAAGATTTCTCGACAGTTTCTCATTTCTCCCAATGCGGCTAGCCAAGACAGCATCTGCCATGAATCTGACCTGTGCAGAGAAGGGTTATTTTCCACATCACTTTAACCGGGTGGAGAATGAAAACTACATAGGTCCATATCCGGACAAAAAAATGTACGGATATGACACAATGTCAGAGAAGGAGAGGGAACAGTTTGATGATTGGTACAAGACCGTAGAGGGTGAAGTCTTTGACTTTAAAAAAGAGCTGGCGCTTTACGGCAAGAATGATGTTGTTTTGTTGAGAGAGGCATGCATGAAATATCGTGATGAGTTTATACAATGCACAGCACTTGACCCCTTCAGATACACAACTCTGGCATCGTGCTGCATGGCAGTGTACAAGACCCATTACCTGCAGAGAGACACACTAGCGTTGACGCACAACGGTGCCTACCTGACTAAAAACAAAGCCTATTCAAACGCCTCCATCGAATGGCTTGAATATGTCAGCCATTCGCGCGGGGTCGATGTCCAGCACGCGTTAAATCGTGGCGAGATGTCGTTCGGATCCTACCATCTGGACGGTTATTACGTCAATAACGGCCAAAATCAAAACCAAAATCATATTCATAACAATAATAATGAAAGACACGCTCTGGAATTCCTTGGTTGTATGTGGCACAGTCACTCTTGCAAATTTAAAGAATATGACATTCATCCTGTGACAAAATTGACGCACGCTGTACACAGAAGACAGCATGAGGCCAAAATGGAGGTTTTGGAGAAGGGGTATGGGTTGAATGTCGAGGTGATGTGGGAGTGTGAATGGAACGCTGCTAAGCGGACTGATCCTGACGTAATCGCCTTTATGGCCACTTACACGCACCCCGAGAGACTGAAACCCCGCGACGCTCTATTTGGAGGTCGTACTAACGCGTACAAACTCTATCATAAAGCCGCTGAAGGTGAGAAAATCAGATATGTTGATTTTACAAGTCTGTACCCCTTCTGTCAGGCCAAGAAGTGTTACCCGATAGGGCATCCACAGATAATTTTAAAGGACTTTGAACCCCTTGAAAATTATTACGGACTTATCAAAGCATCAGTGTTACCCCCAAGAAAACTGCTGCACCCCGTGCTCCCATACAGAGCCAATAATAAACTAAATTTCCCTCTCTGCGCAACCTGCTGTGAGGAGCAGAATCAGTCGACCCCCTGCGATCACACAGATGAGAAGCGAATGCTTTCAGGGTGTTGGGTGAGTCTCGAGCTGTTAAAGGCTATCGAGAAGGGTTACGTCGTGACAAAAGTGGATGAAGTGTGGCATTTTCCCCAATCCTCAGAGACCTTGTTTTGTGAATATGTCAAAACATTTTTACAATACAAGCAAGAGGCCAGTGGGTACCCCGCACACGTAGTGACAGAACAGGACAAACAGGCATACATTGCTGATTACTTTGAGAAAGAGGGGATACAAATGAATCCTGATAAGATAAGCCTTAACCCCGCGAGGCGTTCTATCAATAAGTTGTTGCTAAACAGTTTGTGGGGTCGTTTTTCTATGCGAGAAAATCTCCCCAACACTGTGTTGCTCTCAGATCCGGAAGAGTTTACGAGATACATTTTTGGCATGGCGTACGAGATTAAACACTTTTCGTTTGTGTCAGACAAGGTAGCTCTAGTGCAATGGATCCATCCGGACGGCAAAGGCGCGCGCACGCGTGACATAAACATATTTCTCGGCGCCTTTACTACAGCCCACGCGCGTCTAGAATTGTATGATCTTATGGACAGGCTCAATGAGCGTGTTCTTTACAGCGATACAGACAGCGTGATTTTCACGTCTAAAGACGGCGACTGGGATCCTCCGTTGGGGCCGTATCTAGGTAATTTGACTGATGAAATTGGGGATGATGATTTTGCGGTCGAGTTTGTGTCGTGCGGGCCAAAAACATACGCCTACCGCACCGCAAAGGGGCGCACGGTCCTAAAGGCCAAAGGCATCGTGCAAAATTATACAAACTCCCAAATTATCACATTAGACACACTGCTTGATCTTGTCCGTGATTATGTTAATGAGGGTGATCCTGACAGACACGTGCTAGCCTCTGCTGACAGCATTGTGAGGAATAAAAGTCACCTCACGCTCCACAACAAAACAGTTGTGAAGAAGTTTAAGCTCGTATACAACAAGCGAGTAATAAACAAAAAAGAATTGACAACGTTTCCGTATGGATTTTGATAACGTTTTTGGGCATAAAGGTGTACGGGATGCTAAAGGCCATGACTTTAGGCTACAGCATCCCTTCTCTTTAATTGTAGCAGGACCATCCAACAGTGGGAAATCAATCTTTGTTAAGATGTTGTTGGAAAATGCTGTAAATTTGATTTCTGAAAAGATTGAGAATATTGTAATTATATATGAATGTTGGCAAAAAATGTATGAAGAAATATCAAAAATGTACAAAATTAAATTCATTGAAGGGATACCGCAGACTCTGAATGACGATCATTTGTTTCCTGTTAATAAAACATCTCTGCTAATTCTAGACGATGTCATGCGTGATGCTTCTGGAAACATCGAAGTGGAAAAGGCATTCACTCAGTATGTACACCACAGAAACTTGAGCGTTATTTATATTGTACAGAATTTATTTTGCCAGGGAAAGTCGAGCAGGACAATAGCTTTGAACACAAATTATCTAATTCTTTTTAAAAACCCCAGAGACACAAATCAGGTCATGGTTCTAGCCAGACAGATGTACCCCGGAGAAACAAAATATTTTATGGAGGCTTACAAAGACGCCACCAGTCAGCCTTTTGGTTATCTTATGATTGACTATAAAGCCAAAACACCGGAGCTGTATCGTCTCAGAACAGATTTGCTTTCACCGTATCCAGTGGTGTACGTCCGGAAAAGAAAACAGAGAACGTGAAAATGTCTGATAGACTTTGTAGAAACCTCCCTCTTTTAAAACTTCTATTAAAATCAACACCCAAACAGAGACGCGTTATTCTACAATCTGCTACGGATGATCTCGTCGTGGCATTGTGCGAACTAGCTCTTAATTTATTACACGGACATATACCCTTAAAACATGTACAGTACCAAAAATTGAAAAAGAAGAAACGTGAGTTAAAAATCGTTGCGGACAAGAAGATTAGTGTCGGAAGAAAGAGACGTTTGATAAACCAGCAGGGGGGTTTCCTTCTACCCCTCCTAAGCGTCGCTATCCCTTTTATTACCAGCCTGATTGCCTCTAGATAAAACCAGAGCATGGAATTTACGGAGAAAATGTATCTAGTACCGCAGCACCAGCTGGATAAACTAAAGACCGAATCGCCTCGCGAGTCTATTCAACAGAGCGTCGAGAGCGATATGGATGAATCTATACGAAATATTTTACACAGAAATGATTTGGACGCTTATGAAAAGGCAAAGCTGTACTCGAACGCCTTACAGAGATTTTTAACAATCGCCAAACACAGAGACCGGGAAGTCAACACTTTAACATTAAGCCTTCCCCCATCTGATCACACAGATAAGGAACAAACTACTTTGGATGTTAAGGATAATGCCGCAGACGATGTTGTGGCTGATGTGTTAAACAACGCACCGCAAAAAAGTTTAAAAAACATCAGGTACATTTTAGATAAAATGTCTAAAGCTAAAGATGTAACTTCATGGACAGGTTCAGGGGAATTTGTGTTTAGGGGAAGTCCTATACATGGGTCCCATTTGTTTGATTTGGTGAAAAGCGTTACCGCATCGCATAAGATCAGAGACGAACACAGACCTGTAGGTTGGTCAGAGTTTTTAGAGGCGATCTCGTTGTTGAATTTGCCTTATTCTATACTACCAAACCATGCCGTTAGACAGGCTGTTCAGTCTTTTAAATCGGGGACATCACCTGGTGTGTCGGCTCATTATGGAAAAAGTAAAAAACGCAGATCTCGGGCTCGGGCATCTGTTATTCTGCCGGATGAACCCCTGTTTAAATCACCCAAACTAGATTATAACAAATGGTTACGTTTCTAATGTTTTACATTGTTGTTGTTGTTGTTGTTGTTGTTGTTGAATGGTTGTATTCATAAATAAAAAAATAATCTTTCTGAAGAATCTTGTCTTGACTAATAGTGTTTTTATTGATTAAACAAAAACATTACACAAACATGTCACCCGTTTGCACACACTGAACACATTTAAACACATTTTTATAACAATCAGAGGGTTTTAGTTTTTTCACAAAACACGATACCATATTATCATTTTTAATCAGATCATCTGTATACTTTTTTAAAACATTTTCATATTCACGATCCATGCACATATGATACAGGAAAAAAACACAATGCTGACCACAGGTATCTGCTGAGAAGTCTTGTACTTGCTTGGCAGAGTATTGCATCGTTACAGAATTGAGATTTAAAAAGTCATTGATTTGATGGGGAAAACGGTAATGATCCGGTCTGTTGCCAAAACTGTCAAAAAAACAACCCACACCGTATTTGTTTATGTAAATAGCTAACCAGTGTTCCCCGGGGAGTCCGGACGGGTGGGTGTTGATTATGACCATGGCCGGCAATGTTCTTAAAGGATCAACTGGTAAATGGTCACACGGCACCACTCCTAGGAAATGTGTGTTGCATGAAATTTTATCCATCAGGCTCGTTAGTTGCAAGGTGTTCATGATTAATAGTAATCAATCATAACCTGCCGACGATTAGATATTTCCAGAATTGAATCATAAATCGCATACACTATCAGCGTTATCGTATTTTGGAGAGGCTGCCTAAAACGAAGTTCTAATCTGATATTGCCGGATTTGACTAGTGACACGTGACGCCCGCATTCTTCATCTGGTGTGAGGTTGAACGCGTAGAGTGTATATCCGTGCAGAAAGGCCTCTCTATCGATAGACAGAGCTTGATTTTTCAAATGTTTTCCCGAAGCCAATGCTAGTTGGTAAAACTCCCTTACAGCAGAACCGCTGCCAAAGTCAGGCTGGAAAGGCTTTGAAGGTGTCTGAACGCCGTCTGTATAGACCGCTAAGAATTCCAGATCGTAGTTTTTAAATGCAAATGGGTTTTTATTATAAGCGCCTGTAAAGGCGTCATTATCAACCATCGCCAGAACGATGGATTTGGGTAGGGTTCCTAAAAATAAGTTTTCTTGGTTACATACGCGGGAACCAGCGGGTATGGAGAAGTTTTTCAAACACACTCTGTCGATAGGGTATTTTGCTGTTGCTGATAACAGAGCCTGAGCGTGGCCCAGCCTCACAGCTGGTGACACTGATACTTTTTTAACAAACAGAGAT